>NW_027040234.1:7500-10000 GCF_034236695.1 Oncorhynchus nerka | reverse complement strand
TCTCTGTCTCCTCCCCCTCTCCCTCTCTCTCTATTCTGTCTCTGCCTCCTCCCCTCTCCCCTCTCTCTCTGCTCTCCCCCTCTCCCACTTCTCTGTCTCTGTCTCCTCCCCCTCTCCCACTCTCTCTATTCTGTCTCTCCCCTCTCTCCTTCTGTCTCCTCCCCTCTCTCTGTTCTGTTCTGTCTCCTCCCCCTCTCCCTGTCTCCTCCCACTCTCTGTTCTGTCTCCTCCCCCTCTCCCACTCTCTCTGTTCTGTCCTCCTCCCCTCTCTCTTTCTGTCTCCTCCCCCTCTCTGTCTCTGTCTCCTCCCCCTCTCTCTGTTCTGTCTCCTCCCCCTCTCTCTGTTCTGTCTCCTCCCCCTCTCTCTGTTCTGTCTCCTCCCCCTCTCTCTGTTCTGTCTCCTCCCCTCTCTCTGTTCTGTCTCCTCCCACTCTCTCTGTTCTGTCTCCTCCCCCTCTCCCACTCTCTCTGTTCTGTCTCCTCCCCTCTCCCACTCTCTCCAACTCTCTCCAACTCTCTCCACTAGCCTGTCGTCGTTAAACGTTTCAGAAAGCCGCTCTCTGAAAACCTCAGAAGAAGCATTCAGCTTTCAACTAAAACCCCATAATTAATCAGTGAAAATAACACTTGAGTCAACTCCACTTCAAGATAGCTTGTGTGTGTGTTTGTGTGTGTGTGCATGTGTGTGTGCCTGCAAATGTGTGTGTATATCTGTGTGTACGTGTGTGTGTGCGTGCGTGCCTGCCTGCGCTGACTCGTGCAAGTGTGTGTGTGTGTGTGTGTGTAGTCACCCAAAGACCAAGTTCTTTAAATACTAACTCATAAAAGTGTCTCTCTGCAGCAGTCCAGCCAGCAGCCCAGCCAGCAGCCCAGCCAGCAGCCCAGCCAGCAGCCCAGCCAACAGCCCAGCCAGCAGCCCAGCAAACAGCATAGCCAGCAGCACTGCCAGCAGTCTAGCCAGCAGCCCAGCCAGCAACAAAGCCTGCAGCCCAGCCAGCAGCACAGCCAGCAGCCCAGCTAGCAGCACAGCCAGCAGCCCAGCCAGCAGCCCAGCCAGCAGCAGAGCCAGCAAACCCAGCCAGCAAACCCAGCCAGCAGCACAGCCAGCAGCCCAGCCAGCAGCCCAGCCAGCAGCTCAGCCAACAGCCCAGCCAGCAGCCCAGCAAACAGCATAGCCAGCAGCACTGCCAGCAGTCTAGCCAGCAGCCCAGCCAGCAACAAAGCCTGCAGCCCAGCCAGCAGCACAGCCAGCAGCCCAGCTAGCAGCACAGCCAGCAGCCCAGCCAGCAGCCCAGCCAGCAGCAGAGCCAGCAAACCCAGCCAGCAAACCCAGCCAGCAGCAAACAGCCAGCAGCCAGCCAGCAGCCAGCCAGCAGTCAGCCAGCAGCCCAGCCAGCAGCCCAGCCAGCAGCAGCCAGCAGCAGCCAGCAGCCCAGCCAGCAGCCCAGCCAGCAGCACAGCCAGCAGCCGAGCCAGCATCACAGCCAGCAGCCCAGCCAGCAGCACAGCCAGCAGCCCAGCCAGCAGCACAGCCAGCAGCCCAGCCAGCAGCCCAGCCAGCAGCACAGCGAGTAGAACAGCGAGCAGCACAGCCAGCAGCCCAGCCAGCAGCACAACCAGCAGCCCAGCCAGCAGCCCAGCCAGCAGCCCAGACAGCAGCACAGCCAGCAGCCCAGACAGCGGCCCAACCCAACCAGCACTGGTCTTCCTCCTCAATGGAGTGCACAATGTGCAGCAACAGACCACATCATAAATATTACCCTATGGACCCTGGTCAACAGTAGTGCACTATATAGGGAATAGGTTGCTAACTGGGACTCAGCTCTGTTCTAGTAACACTATATAGGACTCAGCTCTGGCCTAGTAACACTATATAGGACTCAGCTCTGGTCTAGTAACACTATATAGGACTCAGCTCTGGTCTAGTAACACTATAGAGGACTCAGCTCTGGTCTAGTAACACTATATAGGACTCAGCTCTGGTCTAGTAACACTATATAGGACTCAGCTCTGGTCTAGTATCACTATATAGGACTCAGCTCTGGTCTAGTAGCTCTGGCACTATATAGGACTCAGCTCTGGTCTAGTAACACTATATAGGACTCAGCTCTGGTCTAGTAACACTATATAGGACTCAGCTCTGGTCTAGTAACACTATATAGGACTCAGCTCTGGTCTAGTAACACTATATAGGACTCAGCTCTGGTCTAGTAACACTATATAGGACTCAGCTCTGGTCTAGTAACACTATATAGGACTCAGCTCTGGTCTAGTAACACTATATAGGACTCAGCTCTGGTCTAGTAACACTATATAGGACTCAGCTCTGGTCTAGTAACACTATATAGGACTCAGCTCTGGTCTAGTAACACTATATAGGACTCAGCTCTGGTCTAGTAACACTATATAGGACTCAGCTCTGGTCTAGTAACACTATATAGGACTCAGCTCTGGTCTAGTAACACTATATAGGACTCAGCTCTGGTCTAGTAACACTATA
>NW_027040234.1:0-2500 GCF_034236695.1 Oncorhynchus nerka | reverse complement strand
TGCAGAACAACAACAGACTGAGGTATCTATAGCTCTTATATCCTCTTGGTGCAGAACAACAACAGACTGAGGTATCTACAGCTCTTATATCCTCTTGGTGCAGAACAACAACAGACTGAAGCATCTACAGCTCTTATATCCTCTTGGTTCAGAAAGACAACAGACTGAGGTATCTACAGCTCTTATATCCTCTTGGTGCAGAAAGACAACAGACTGAGGTATCTATAACTCTTATATCCTCTTGGTGCAGAAAGACAACAGACTGAGGTATCTACAGCTCTTATATCCTCTTGGTGCAGAAAGACAACAGACTGAGGTATCTATAACTCTTATATCCTCTTGGTTCAGAACAACAACAGACTGAGGTATCTACAACTCTTATATCCTCTTGGGGCAGAAAGACAACAGACTGAGGTATCTACAACTCTTATATCCTTTTGGGGCAGAAAGACAACAGACTGAGGTATCTACAACTCTTATATCCTCTTGGTTCAGAAAGACAACAGACTGAGGTATCTACAACTCTTATATCCTCTTGGGGCAGAAAGACAACAGACTGAGGTATCTACAACTCTTATATCCTCTTGGGGCAGAAAGACAACAGACTGAGGTATCTACAACTCTTATATCCTTTTGGGGCAGAAAGACAAAAGAGAACAGAAAGGAAAAGAGAACACTGTACATTCTGATCCAGGTGCTGGTTCAGGACCAACCAGGTGCTGGTTCAGGACCAACCAGGTGCTGGTTCAGGACCAACCAGGTGCTGGCTCAGGACCAACCAGGTGCTGGCTCAGGACCAACCAGGTGCTGGCTCAGGACTAACCAGGTACTGGTTCAGGAACAACCAGGTGCTGGTTCAGGAACAACCAGGTGCTGGTTCAGGACTAACCAGGTACTGGTTCAGGACTAACCAGCTGCTGGTTCAGGAAAAAACAGGTGATGGTTCAGGAACAACCAGGTGCTGGTTCAGGACTAACCAGGTGCTGGTTCAGGAACAACCAGGTACTGGTTCATGACTAACCAGCTGCTGGTTCAGGAACAACCAGGTGATGTTTCAGGAACAACCAGGTGCTGGTTCAGGGACAATCAGGTGCTGGTTCAGGGACAACCAGGTGCTGGTTCAGGAACAACCAGGTGCTGGTTCAGGACCAACCAGGTACTGGCTCAGGAACAACCAGGTGCTGGTTCAGGAACAACCAGGTACTTGTTCAGGAACAACCAGGTACTGGTTCAGGAACAACCAGGTGCTGGTTCAGGAACAACCAGGTGCTGGTTCAGTGACAACCAGGTGCTGGTTCAGGAACAACCAGGTGCTGGTTCAGGAACAACCAGGTGCTGGTTCAGGAACAACCAGGTGCTGGTTCAGGAACAACCAGGTGCTGGTTCAGGAACAACCAGGTGCTGGTTCAGGAACAACCAGGTGCTGGTTCAGGAACAACCAGGTGCTGGTTCAGGACCAACCAGGTGATGGTTCAGGAACGACCAGGTGCTGGTTCAGGACCAACCAGGTGATGGTTCAGGAACGACCAGGTGCTGGTTCAGGAACGATGGTTCAGGGACAACCACTTTTGAAAGACAAGTGGACAAGGTCATAAACAGTATTATTCCAATGTTCCTTAACACTGATTGTGAATCCGTCTGACGAGCTGCTTATCAGGCCAATGTGTTACAAAAACATTTGATTCTCAATATGATTCTACTCTAACATCAAATCGATCTGATACATTATTTAAGACCAGGTTTAAATGAGTATCTCCTCCTCTCTCTCTTTAGATCCCTCCCATGACTTTAAAACAGAAACTAAGTGGCTAGCGCTGGGATTGAACCTGATCCTCAGAGCCGAAGCATGTGTTTTACAGCCTTCTTCCATCCCCAACACCCTAGCAAGGGTTTAGGGTCTTACTCTGTCCCCATCACAATAGCAAGGGTTTAGGGTCTTACTCTATCCCCATCACCCTAGCAAGGGTTTAGGTCCTTACTCTATCCCCATCACCCTAACAAGGGTTTAGGGTAAACCTACTTGAACGTAACAGCGCTCACTGTTGCCCCCTAGTGGCCTGTTTCCACCTGTTTCCACATCATCTCCCAATGTCCTCAGACATGGATGGATGTTGAATACTGGGTGACCTGGCTGGACTAAGCACATGACTCACTGTTGCTCCCTAATGGTCAGACATGGTTGGACGTTGAATACTGGGTGACCTGGCTGGACTAAGCACATGACTCACTGTTGCTCCCTAATGGTCAGACATGGTTGGACGTTGAATACTGGGTGACCTGGCTGGACATGACTCACTGCACAATGGTCTGACCTCACTGTTGGCTGGACCACATGACTCACTGTTGCTCCCAACATGGTTGGACGTTGAATACTGGGTGACCTGGCTGGACAAAGCACATGACTCACTGTTGCTCCCTAATGGTCAGACATGGCTGGACAAAGTTGAATCACTGGGTGACCTGGCTGGACAAAGCACTGTTGCTCCTATGACTCACTGTT
>NW_027040233.1:18278-204425 GCF_034236695.1 Oncorhynchus nerka | reverse complement strand
CACAATACACCAATAATACACAATACACCAATAATACACACAATACAACAATACACCAATAACACACAATACACCAATAATACACACAATACACCAATAACACACAATACACCAATAACACAATACACCAATAATACACACAATACACAAACACACAATTACACAATACACCAATAACACACAATACACCAATAACACAATACACCAATAATACACAATACACCAATAATACACAATACACCAATAATACACAATACACCAATAATACACAATACACCAATAACACACATACACCAATAACACACAATATAACACACAATACACCACACACACTACACCAATAACACACAATACACACAATAACACACTATACACCAATAACAATACACTAATACACCAATAACAATACACAATACCAATAATACACAATACACCAATAATACACACACAATACACCAATAACACACAATACACCAATAACACACACAATACACCAATAATAACACACAATATAACACACAATACACCAATAATACACAATACACCAATAACACAATACACCAATAATACACACACACACACACCAATAACACACAATACACCAATAATACACAATACACCAATAACAACACACACCAATACACACAATAACACATAATACACAATACACCAATAATACACAATACACCAATACACATACACAATAACACACAATACACCAATAACACACAATACACCAATAACACACAATACACCAATAACACACAAATACACAATAATACACACACCATACACACAACCAATAATACACAATACACCAATAATACACAATACACCAATAATACACAATACACAATAATACACAATACACCAATAACACACACAATACACCAATAATACACAATACACCAATAATACACAATACACCAATAATACACAATACACCAATAACACACACACACCAATAACACACAATACACCAATAACACACACAATACACAATAATACACAATAATACACCAATAACACACAATACACCAATAATACACAATACACCAATAATACACAATACACCAATAACACACACAATAATACACAATACACCAATAATACACAATACACAATAACACACAATACACCAATAATACACAATACACCAATAACACACACCAATAATACACAATACACCAATAACACACAATACACAATAATACACACAATACACCAATAATACACAATACACCAATAATACACAATACCAATAATACACAATACATAACACACAATAACCAATAACACACAATACACAATAATACACAATACACCAATAATACACAATACACCAATAACACACAATACACCAATAATACACACAATACACCAATAATACACAATACACCAATAATACACAATACACCAATAATACACAATACACCAATAACACACAATACACACACACTACACCAATAACACACAATAATACACAATACACAATAATACACACATACACAATAATACACACAATACACCAATAATACACAACTACACAATAATACACAATACACCAATAACACACACAATACACCAATAACACACACTAATAATACACAATACAATAACACACAATAATACACCAAATACACACACACACAATAATACACACACACGCCACATTGCATTAACACATAACACAAAACACACACACACATAATACACTTCTAACAAACAGACAATCACAACAACACAGGAACAGGAAGTGTTCTTACGGAGGGTTCTCTCCCAGAGCGGTTCCCTTGTGCTTCAGCACCATGTCAGTTCCGTACATGTTGAACATCCTATAGGGGTTCAATGAGACCAGGATACTACCTATATATGTCTAGAGACAGAGAGATACATGTTGACCAGGATACTACCTATATATGACTAGAGGGTTCACTGAGACCAGGATACTACCTATATATGTCTAGAGGGTTCACAGACCAGGATACTACCTATATATGTCTAGAGGGTTCACTGAGACCAGGATACTACCTATATATGTCTAGAGACAGAGATACATGTTGACCAGGATACTACCTATATATGTCTAGAGACAGAGATACATGTTGACCAGGATACTACCTATATAGGGTTCACTGAGACCAGGATACTACCTATATATGTCTAGAGACAGAGAGTACATGTTTGACCAGGATACTACCTATATATGACTAGAGGGTTCACTGAGACCAGGATACTACCTATATATGTCTAGAGACAGAGAGATACATGTTGACCAGGATACTACCTATATATGTCTAGAGACAGAGGTACATGTTGACCAGGATACTACCTATATATGTCTAGAGGGTTCACTGAGACCAGGATACTACCTATATATGTCTAGAGGGTTCACATGAGACCAGGATACTACCTATATATGTCTAGAGACAGAGAGTACATGTTGACCAGGATACTACCTATATATGTCTAGAGACAGGTTACACCAGGATACTACCTATATGAGACAGAGGTACATGTTGACCAGGATACTACCTATATATGTCTAGAGGGTTCACCAACCAGGATACTACCTATATATGTCTAGAGGGGTCACTGACACCAGGATACTACCTATATATGTCTAGAGACAGGTTATGAGACCAGGATACTACCTATATATGTCTGAGAGGAGAGGTACATGTTGACCAGGATACTACCTATATATGTCTAGAGACAGAGAGATACATGTTGACCAGGATACTACCTATATATGTCTAGAGGTTCACTGAGACCAGGATACTACCTATATATGTCTAGAGACAGAGATACATGTTGACCAGGATACTACCTATATATGTCTAGAGGGTTCACTGGAGACCAGGATACTACCTATATATGTCTAGAGGAGAGGTACATGACCAGGATACTACCTATATATGTCTAGAGACAGGTTCACTGAGACCAGGATACTACCTATATATGTCTAGAGACAGAGAGATACATGTTGACCAGAGGATACTACCTATATATATGACTAGAGACAGAGGTACATGCTACCAGGATATACCTATATATGTCTAGAGGGTTCACAGACCAGGATACTACCTATATATGTCTAGAGGTTCACCAGGATACTACCTATATATGTCTAGAGACAGAGAGATACATGTTGACCAGGATACTACCTATATATGTCTAGAGACAGAGAGGTACATGTTGACCAGGATACTACCTATATATGTCTAGAGACAGAGAGATACATGTTGATACTACCTATATATGTCTAGAGGTTCACTGAGACCAGGATACTACCTATATATGTCTAGAGACAGAGGTACATGTTGACCAGGATACTACCTATATATGACTAGAGGGAGACCAGGATACTCACTAGAGACCATGTTGACCAGGATACTACCTATATATGTCTAGAGACAGAGAGGTACATGTTGACCAGGATACTATATATATGTCTAGAGGGTTCACTGAGACCAGGATACTACCTATATATGTCTAGAGGGTTCACAGAGACCAGGATACTACCTATATATGTCTAGAGACAGAGAGGTACATGTTGACCAGGATACTACCTATATATGTCTAGAGGGTTCATGTTGACCAGGATACTACCTATATATGTCTAGAGACAGAGGTACATGTTGACCAGGATACTACCTATATATGTCTAGAGGGTCTACATGTTGACCAGATACTACCTATATATGTCTAGAGGTTCACTGAAGAGACAGAGAGATACATGTTGACCAGGATACTACCTATATATGTCTAGAGACAGAGATACATGTTGACCAGGATACTACCTATATATGTCTAGAGACAGAGAGATACATGTTGACCAGGATACTACCTATATATGTCTAGAGGGTTCACTGAGACCAGGATACTACCTATATATGTCTAGAGACAGAGAGGTACATGTTGACCAGGATACTACCTATATATGTCTAGAGGGTTCACTGAGACCAGGATACTACCTATATATGTCTAGAGGGTTCACTGAGACCAGGATACTACCTATATATGTCTAGAGACAGAGAGATACATGTTGACCAGGATACTACCTATATATGTCTAGAGACAGAGAGATACATGTTGACCAGGATACTACCTATATATGTCTAGAGACAGAGAGGTACATGTTGACCAGGATACTACCTATATATGTCTAGAGACAGAGAGATACATGTTGACCAGGATACTACCTATATATGTCTAGAGACAGAGAGGTACATGTTGACCAGGATACTACCTATATATGTCTAGAGACAGAGAGATACATGTTGACCAGGATACTACCTATATATGTCTAGAGGGTTCACTGAGACCAGGATACTACCTATATATGTCTAGAGACAGAGATGTACATGTTGACCAGGATACTACCTATATGACTAGAGACAGAGAGGTACATGTTGACCAGGATACTACCTATATATGACTAGAGACAGAGAGGTACATGTTGACCAGGATACTACCTATATATGACTAGAGGGTTCACCGAGACCAGGATACTACCTATATATGTCTAGAGACAGAGAGGTACATGTTGACCAGGATACTACCTATATATGTCTAGAGGGTTCACCGAGACCAGGATACTACCTATATATGACTAGAGACAGAGAGATACATGTTGACCAGGATACTACCTATATATGTCTAGAGGGTTCACTGAGAACAGGATACTACCTATATATGTCTAGAGACAGAGATATACATGTTGACCAGGATACTACCTATATATGTCTAGAGACAGAGAGATACATGTTGACCAGGATACTACCTATATATGTCTAGAGACAGAGAGATACATGTTGACCAGGATACTACCTATATATGTCTAGAGGGTTCACTGAGACCAGGATACTACCTATATATGTCTAGAGACAGAGAGATACATGTTGACCAGGATACTACCTATATATGTCTAGAGACAGAGAGATAAATGTTGACCAGGATACTACCTATATATGTCTAGAGGGTTCACTGAGACCAGGACACTACCTATATATGTCTAGAGGGTTCACTGAGACCAGGACACTACCTATATACTGCCTCTGATCAAGAGAACATCCCTGGTCATCCCTACTGCCTCTGATCAAGAGAACATCCCTGGTCATCCCTACTGTCTCTGATCTGGCAGACTCACTAAACACACATGCTTGGTTTGTAAATGATGTCTGAGTTTTGGAGTGTGCCCTGGCTATCCGTAAATAAATCAATAATAAACAATATGCTGCCGTCTGGTTTACTTCATAAAAGGAATTTCAAATTATTTATACTTTTACTTTTGATACTTTAGTATATTTTAAAACCAAATACTTTTAGACTTTTACTAAAGTAGTATTTTACTGGGTGACTTTCACTTTAATTTGAGTCATTTTCTATTAAGGTATCTATACTTTTACTCAAGTATGACAATTGGGAAATTTTTCCACCACTGCACGCACACACACACACACACACACACACACACACACACACACACACACACACACACACACACACACACACACACACGCACGCACACACACACAACCACACATTCCACTAATAACACACACAACAGGATCCTAGCTATACGTCTGTACAGGGGGATAGAGGGACATGTGTGAATGTTATCAGTTTATCAGGTAATGTGCGTACAGTGTCCAGTGAGTTGTTAGTAAACTCACATAGATGATCTCCCTCTCAAACCTCTTCTTCAGGTTGAGCAGCACAGATCCATCAGACAGCTCCCTGGAACAACAGAGAGACCCGCTGAAATAGCAACCTCCACATCCTTTAATAAATAAGGCTGTTGTGTTGTGTTGTGTTCTCACTCCAGCTGCGTCATGTCCTCTACTCCGTCTTCCTCTGGCTGCTCCCGGTACACCATGCTGGGCAGGCTGCGGATGGAGTACATCTACACAGAGACACACCGTTGAGTTCATCTACCGACGTTCACAAGACATCGCAGCCAGTACCACTTATCATACCGGTATTACCTTATCGTACCAGTATTACCTTATCGTACCAGTGTTACCTTATCGTACCAGTATTACCTTATCGTACCAGTATTACCTTATCATACCAGTATTACCTTATCATACCAGTATTACCGGTATTACCTTATCGTACCCGTGTTACCGGTATTACCTTATCGTACCAGTATTACCTTATCGTACCAGTATTACCGGTATTACCTTATCGTACCAGTATTACCTTATCGTACCAGTATTACCTTATCATACCAGTATTACCTTATCGTACCATTATTACCTTATCGTATCAGTATTACCTTATCGTATCAGTATTACCTTATCGTACCAGTATTACCGGTATTACCTTATCGCACCCGTATTACCGGTATTACCTTATCGTACCAGTATTACCGGTATTACCTTATTGTACCCGTATTACCGGCATTACCTTATCGTACCAGTATTACCTTATCATACCAGTATTACCTTATCGTACCAGTATTACCAGTATTGCCTTATCGTACCAGTATTACCTTATCGTACCAGTATTACCGGTATTAACTTATCGTCCCAGTATTACCTTATCGTACCAGTATTACCGGTATTACCTTATCGTACCAGTATTACTGGTATTACCTTATCGTACCAGTATTACTGGTATTACCTTATCGTACCAGTATTACCGGGGCGGCAGGGTAGCCTAGTGGTTAGAGCGTTGGACAAGTAACCGAAAGGTTGCAAGTTCAAATCCCTGAGCTGACAAGGTACAAATCTGTCGTTCTGCCCCTGAACAGGCAGTTAACCCACTGTTCCTAGGCCGTCATTGAAAATAAGAATTTGTTCTTAACTGACTTGCCTAGTAAAATAAAGGTAAAATTTAAATAAAAAATAAAAACAATTACCTAATCGTACCAGTATTACCTTATTGTACCAGTATTACCTTATTGTACCAGTATTACCTACTCGTACCAGTATTACCTTATCGTACCAGTATTACTATATTGTGCCAGTATACCTATCCCTGAGCTGACCTTATTGTACCAGTATTACCTTATTGTACCAGTATTACTACTGCACCAGTATTACCTTATTGTACCAGTATTACCTTATCGTACCAGTACTATATTGTGCCAGCATTACCTACTCGCACCAGTAACCTTATTGTCCCAGTTTACCTTATCGCACCAGCATTACTATATTGTGCCAGTATTACCTTATTGTACCAGTATTACCTGGTATTACCTTATTGTACCAGTATTACTGTACCAGTATTACTTTGTACCAGTATTACCTTATCGTACCAGTATTACTATATTGTACCAGAGCCTACTGGACCAGTATTACCTTATTGTACCAGTATTAAATCGTACCAGTATTACTATATTGTACCAGTATTACCTACTCGTACCAGTATTACCTTATTGTACCAGTATTACCTTATTGTACCAGTATTACTATATTGTGCCAGTATTACCTACTCGTACCAGTATTACCTTATTGTACCAGTATTACCTTATCGTACCAGTATTACTATATTGTGCCAGTATTACCTTATTGTACCAGTATTACCTTATTGTACCAGTATTACCTTATTGTACCAGTATTACCTACTCGTACCAGTATTACCTTATTGTACCAGTATTACCTTATCGTACCAGTATTACTATATTGTACCAGTATTACCTACTCGTACCAGTATTACCTTATTGTACCAGTATTACCTACTCGTACCAGTATTACTATATTGTACCAGTATTACCTTATCGTATCAGTATTACCTTATTGTACCAGTATTACCTTATCATACCAGTATTACCTTATCATACCAGTATTACCTTATCATACCAGTATTACCTTATCATACCAGTATTACCTTATCATACCAGTATTACCTTATACCAGTTTACCTTATTGTACCAGTATTACCTTATCATACCAGTACCATTGTACCAGTATTACCTATTGTACCAGTATTACCTTATCATACCAGTATTACCTTATCGTACCAGTACCAGTAGTACCAGCAGTACCTCATCATACGAGTACTACCAGTAGTATGTGTTTGTGAATGATAGAGTGTGTTTGGTTTCATCATTTCAGGTCACAATTTGCAGACTTGTTTACGTGTTGCTGTGCGTTTTGTTGCCAACCTTACTTTGCTACCTGACAACTTTACGGTTTTTACTTTTTAATTACCGTTTATATTTTTTGTTTTTCCCTTCGCTCAACTTTTTTTCATTCAACTTTTTTACTCCGGACGCTTTATCTGGATGTGGTTCGTCAGGACCTCCAACAGCCGAAGCTAAGTAGTAACATTAACATGATGCCTTCTAATTTCAGTGTAGGAAAGGATGAAACAGCGTCTGTGCCCCCAGTAAGTACAGATAGTAACGTTAGTATAAATCCCCTGTAGGAAAGGATGAAACAGTGTCTGTGCCCCCAGTAAGTACAGATAGTAACGTCAGTATAAATCCCCTGTAGGAAAGGATGAAACAGCGTCTGTGCCCCCAGTAAGTACAGATAGCAATAAATCCCCTGTAGGAAAGGATGAAACAGCGTCTGTGCCCCCAGTAAGTACAGATAGTAGTATAAATCCCTGTAGGAAAGGATGAAACAGCGTCTGTGCCCCAGTAAGTACAGATAGTAACGTCAGTATAAATCCCCTGTAGGAAAGGATGAAACAGCGTCTGTGCCCCCAGTAAGTACAGATAGTATAAATTTACTTTACATATAAATTTAGCCCTCTAGGAGAGCGATGAAAATTGGTGCATTCACCTTATGACCTCCAGTGGAACAGTAGTGCATCTAAATCTTTTCAGGGAGGGGTGAGAGGATACATCCTATCCTAGTATTCCTTAAAGTATAAATCCCCTGTCCTGGAGTCGTGAGGGAGTTTGTTCCACCAACAGCGTCTTTTGACTGGGCTGAGCCTGTACTCAGTGGTAGGGAGGCAGCAGGCCAGAGGTGGATAACGCAGTGCCCTTGTTTGGGTGTAGGGCCTGATCAGCGAGCCTGTAAGGACAGAGGTGCCGTTCCCCCAAGCCCCGTAGGCAAGGACCATGGTCTTGTGCCCCCAACTAAGCCAGTGGACAGATACGTGAGAGAACTATAACACCAGACGGGCCCGTTCTGGATGAGTTGTAGGGGTTTAATGGCACAGGATGCAGTAACCAGCGGGAGATGACAAGTGCCTGCCTGCCCAGTAATGTACAGATAGGAACAGTATAAAACGACAGGGTCCCCTGTAGGAAAACCTTGGCGTTCATCCTTTCCCCTGTAGGATGAAACAGCGTCTGTGCCACCAGTAAGTACAGATAGCAGTATAAATCCCCTGTAGGAAAGGATGAAACAGCGTCTGTGCCCCCAGTAAGTACAGATAGTAACGTTAGTATAAATCCCCTGTAGGAAAGGATGAAACAGCGTCTGTGCCCCAGTAAGTACAGATAGCAGTATAAATCCCCTGTAGGAAAGGATGAAACAGCGTCTGTGCCCCCAGTAAGTACAGATAGCAGTATAAATCCCTGTAGGAAAGGATGAAACAGCGTCTGTGCCCCAGTAAGTACAGATAGTAACAGTATAAATCCCTGTAGGAAAGGATGAAACAGCGTCTGTGCCCCAGTAAGTACAGATAGTAGTATAAATCCCCTGTAGGAAAGGATGAAACAGCGTCTGTGCCACCAGTAAGTACAGATAGTAGTATAAATCCCCTGTTGAAACAGTGTCTGTGCCCCCAGTAAGTACAGATAACGCAGTATAAACCCCTGTAGGAAAGGATGAAACAGCGTCTGTGCCCCCAGTAAGTACAGATAGTAACGTCAGTATAAATCCCCTGTAGGAAAGGATGAAACAGCGTCTGTGCCCCCAGTAAGTACAGATAGTAACGTCAGTATAAATCCCCTGTAGGAAAGGATGAAACAGCGTCTGTGCCCCCAGTAAGTACAGATAGTAGTATAAATCCCCTGTAGGAAAGGATGAAACAGCGTCTGTGCCCCCAGTAAGTACAGATAGTATATAAATCCCCTGTAGGAAAGGATGAAACAGCGTCTGTGCCCCAGTAAGTACAGATAGTAGTATAAACAGTATAAATAGTAGTATAAATCCCCTGTAGGAAAGGATGAAACAGCGTCTGTGCCCCCAGTAAGTACAGATAGTAACGTCAGTATAAATCCCCTGTAGGAAAGGATGAAACAGCGTCTGTGCCCCAGTAAGTACAGATAGTAGTATAAATCCCTGTAGGAAAGGATGAAACAGCGTCTGTGCCACCAGTAAGTACAGATAGTAACGTTAGTATAAATCCCCTGTAGGAAAGGATGAAACAGCGTCTGTGCCCCAGTAAGTACAGATAGTAGTATAAATCCCTGTAGGAAAGGATGAAACAGCGTCTGTGCCCCAGTAAGTACAGATAGTAACGTCAGTATAAATCCCCTGTAGGAAAGGATGAAACAGCGTCTGTGCCACCAGTAAGTACAGATAGCAGTATAAATCCCCTGTAGGAAAGGATGAAACAGCGTCTGTGCCACCAGTAAGTACAGGTAGTAGTATAAATCCCCTGTAGGAAAGGATGAAACAGCGTCTGTGCCCCAGTAAGTACAGATAGTAGTATAAATCCCTGTAGGAAAGGATGAAACAGCGTCTGTGCCCCCAGTAAGTACAGATAGTAACGTTAGTATAAATCCCCTGTAGGAAAGGATGAAACAGCGTCTGTGCCCCCAGTAAGTACAGATAGTAGTATAAATCCCCTGTAGGAAAGGATGAAACAGCGTCTGTGCCCCCAGTAAGTACAGTTAGTAGTATAAATCCTGTAGGAAAGGATGAAACAGCGTCTGTGCCCCCAGTAAGTACAGATAGTAGTATAAATCCCTGTAGGAAAGGATGAAACAGCGTCTGTGCCCCCAGTAAGTACAGATAGTAACGTCAGTATAAATCCCCTGTAGGAAAGGATGAAACAGCGTCTGTGCCACCAGTAAGTACAGATAGTAGTATAAATCCCCTGTAGGAAAGGATGAAACAGCGTCTGTGCCCCAGTAAGTACAGATAGTAGTATAAACGTAGGAAAGGATAAACAGCGTCTGTGCCCCAGTAAGTACAAATAAATCCCTGTAGGAAAGGATGAAACAGCGTCTGTGCCCCCCAGTAAGTACAGATAGTAACGTCAGTATAAATCCCCTGTAGGAAAGGATGAAACAGCGTCTGTGCCCCCAGTAAGTACAGATAGTAACGCAGTATAAATCCCTGTAGGAAAGGATGAAACAGCGTCTGTGCCCCCAGTAAGTACAGATAGTAGTATAAATCCCCTGTAGGAAAGGATGAAACAGCGTCTGTGCCCCAGTAAGTACAGATAGTAACGTCAGTATAAATCCCCTGTAGGAAAGGATGAAACAGCGTCTGTGCCCCCAGTAAGTACAGATAGTAGTATAAATCCCCTGTAGGAAAGGATGAAACAGCGTCTGTGCCCCCAGTAAGTACAGATAGTAACGTTAGTAAATCCCCTGTAGGAAAGGATGAAACAGCGTCTGTGCCCCCAGTAAGTACAGATAGTAGTATAAATCCCCTGTAGGAAAGGATGAAACAGCGTCTGTGCCCCCAGTAAGTACAGATAGCAGTATAAATCCCCTGTAGGAAAGGATGAAACAGCGTCTGTGCCACCAGTAAGTACAGATAGTAACGTTAGTATAAATCCCCTGTAGGAAAGGATGAAACAGCGTCTGTGCCCCCAGTAAGTACAGATAGTAACGTCAGTATAAATCCCCTGTAGGAAAGGATGAAACAGCGTCTGTGCCCCCAGTAAGTACAGATAGTAGTATAAATCCCCTGTAGGAAAGGATGAAACAGCGTCTGTGCCCCCAGTAAGTACAGATAGTAACGTTAGTATAAATCCCTGTAGGAAAGGATGAAACAGCGTCTGTGCCCCAGTAAGTACAGATAGTAACGTAGTATAAATCCCTGTAGGAAAGGATGAAACAGCGTCTGTGCCACCAGCAGCCTGTGCCCCAGTAAGTACAGATAGTAACGTCAGTATAAATCCCTGTAGGAAAGGATGAAACAGCGTCTGTGCCACCAGTAAGTACAGATAGTAGTATAAATCCCCTGTAGGAAAGGATGAAACAGCGTCTGTGCCACCAGTAAGTACAGGTAGTAGTATAAATCCCCTGTAGGAAAGGATGAAACAGCGTCTGTGCCACCAGTAAGTACAGATAGTAACGTTAGTATAAATCCCCTGTAGGAAAGGATGAAACAGCGTCTGTGCCCCCAGTAAGTACAGATAGTAGTATAAATCCCCCCCTGTAGGAAAGGATGAAACAGCGTCTGTGCCACCAGTAAGTACAGATAGTAGTATAAATCCCCTGTAGGAAAGGATGAAACAGCGTCTGTGCCCCCAGTAAGGTAGTACAGGAAAGGATGAAACAGCGTCTGTGCCCCAGTAAGTACAGATAGTCCCCTGTAGGAAAGGATGAAACAGCGTCTGTGCCCCCAGATAGTAACGTTAGTATAAATCCCCTGTAGGAAAGGATGAACAGCGTCTGTGCCCCCAGTAAGTACAGATAGTAACGTAAAACCTGTAGGAAAGGATGAAACAGCGTCTGTGCCCCCAGTAAGTACAGAGTAGTATAAATCCCCTGTAGGAAAGGATGAAACAGCGTAGTAACAGATAGTAGTATAAACCCCTGTAGGAAAGGATGAAACAGCGTCTGTGCCCCCAGTAAGTACAGATAGTAACGTATAAATCCCCTGTAGGAAAGGATGAAACAGCGTCTGTGCCCCCAGTAAGTACAGATAGTAGTATAAAATCCCCTGTAGGAAAGGATGAAACAGCGTCTGTGCCCCCAGTAAGTACAGATAGTAGTATAAATCCCCTGTAGGAAAGGATGAAACAGTCTGTGCCCCCAGTAAGTACAGATAGCAGTATAAATCCCCTGTAGGAAAGGATGAAACAGCGTCTGTGCCCCCAGTAAGTACAGATAGTAACGTAGTATAAATCCCTGTAGGAAAGGATGAAACAGCGTCTGTGCCCCCAGTAAGTACAGATAGTAACGTCAGTATAAATCCCCTGTAGGAAAGGATGAAACAGCGTCTGTGCCCCCAGTAAGTACAGATAGTAGTATAAATCTGTAGGAAAGGATGAAACAGCGTCTGTGCCCCAGTAAGTACAGATAGTAACGTCAGTATAAATCCCTGTAGGAAAGGATGAAACAGCAGTCTGTGCCCCCAGTAAGTACAGATAGTAGTATAAATCCCCTGTAGGAAAGGATGAAACAGCGTCTGTGCCCCCAGTAAGTACAGATAGTAGTATAAATCCCCTGTAGGAAAGGATGAAACAGCGTCTGTGCCCCCAGTAAGTACAGATAGTAACGTTAGGATAAACAGCCGCCTCCCCCAGTGTAGGAAAGGATGAAACAGCGTCTGTGCCCCAGTAAGTAAGATAGTAACGTTAGTATAAATCCTGTAGGAAAGGATGAAACAGCGTCTGTGCCCCCAGTAAGTACAGATAGTAGTCATAAAATCCCTGTAGGAAAGGATGAAACAGCGTCTGTGCCCCAGTAAGTACAGATAGTAACGTTAGTATAAATCCCCTAGGAAAGGATGAAACAGCGTCTGTGCCCCCAGATAGTAACGTCAGTATAAATCCCTGTAGGAAAGGATGAAACAGCCTGTGCCCCCAGTAAGTACAGATAGTAGTATAAATCCTGTAGGAAAGGATGAAACAGCGTCTGTGCCCCAGTAAGTACAGATAGTAACGTTAGTATAAATCCCCTGTAGGAAAGGATGAAACAGCGTCTGTGCCCCCAGTAAGTACAGATAGTAGTATAAATCCCTGTAGGAAAGGATGAAACAGCGTCTGTGCCCCCAGTAAGTACAGATAGCAGTATAAATCCCTGTAGGAAAGGATGAAACAGCGTCTGTGCCACCAGTAAGTACAGATAGTAACGTTAGTATAAATCCCCTGTAGGAAAGGATGAAACAGCGTCTGTGCCCCAGTAAGTACAGATAGTAGTATAAATCCCTGTAGGAAAGGATGAAACAGCGTCTGTGCCCCCAGTAAGTACAGATAGTAACGTTAGTATAAATCCCCTGTAGGAAAGGATGAAACAGCGTCTGTGCCACCAGTAAGTACAGATATAGTATAAATCCCCTGTAGGAAAGGATGAAACAGCGTAACCAGTAAGTACAGGTAGTAGTATAAATCCCCTGTAGGAAAGGATGAAACAGCGTCTGTGCCCCCAGTAAGTACAGATAGTAGTATAAATCCCCTGTAGGAAAGGATGAAACAGCGTCTGTGCCCCCAGTAAGTACAGATAGTAACGTTAGTATAAATCCCCTGTAGGAAAGGATGAAACAGCGTCTGTGCCCCCAGTAAGTACAGATAGTAGTATAAATCCCCTGTAGGAAAGGATGAAACAGCGTCTGTGCCCCCAGTAAGTACAGTTAGTAGTATAAATCCCCTGTAGGAAAGGATGAAACAGCGTCTGTGCCCCCAGTAAGTACAGATAGTAGTATAAATCCCCTGTAGGAAAGGATGAAACAGCGTCTGTGCCCCCAGTAAGTACAGATAGTAACGTCAGTATAAATCCCCTGTAGGAAAGGATGAAACAGCGTCTGTGCCACCAGTAAGTACAGATAGTAGTATAAATCCCCTGTAGGAAAGGATGAAACAGCGTCTGTGCCCCCAGTAAGTACAGATAGTAGTAGTATAAATCCCCTGTAGGAAAGGATGAAACAGCGTCTGTGCCCCCAGTAAGTACAGATAGTAGTATAAATCCCCTGTAGGAAAGGATGAAACAGCGTCTGTGCCCCCAGTAAGTACAGATAGTAACGTCAGTATAAATCCCCTGTAGGAAAGGATGAAACAGCGTCTGTGCCCCCAGTAAGTACAGATAGTAGTATAAATCCCCTGTAGGAAAGGATGAAACAGCGTCTGTGCCCCCAGTAAGTACAGATAGTAACGTATAAATCCCCTGTAGGAAAGGATGAAACAGCGTCTGTGCCCCAGTAAGTACAGATAGTAGTATAAATCCCCTGTAGGAAAGTACAGAGCGTAGTAAAAGGATAAGAGTATATAAATCCCCTGTAGGAAAGGATGAAACAGCGTAAGTACAGATAGTAGTATAAATCTCTGTGCCCCAGTAAGTACAGATAGTAGTATAAATCCCCTGTAGGAAAGGATGAAACAGCGTCTGTGCCCCCAGTAAGTACAGATAGTAACGTTAGTATAAATCCCCTGTAGGAAAGGATGAAACAGCGTCTGTGCCCCCAGTAAGTACAGATAGTAGTATAAATCCCCTGTAGGAAAGGATGAAACAGCGTCTGTGCCCCAGTAAGTACAGATAGCAGTATAAATCCCCTGTAGGAAAGGATGAAACAGCGTCTGTGCCAGTAAGTACAGATAGTAGTATAAATCCCCTGTAGGAAAGGATGAAACAGCGTCTGTGCCCCCAGTAAGTACAGATAGTGAAACAGTAGTAAAATCCCCTGTAGGAAAGGATGAAACAGCGTCTGTGCCCCCAGTAAGTACAGATAGCAGTATAAATCCCCTGTAGGAAAGGATGAAACAGCGTCTGTGCCCCCAGTAAGTACAGATAGTAACGTTAGTATAAATCCCCTGTAGGAAAGGATGAAACAGCGTCTGTGCCCCAGTAAGTACAGATAGTAACGTAGTATAAATCCCCTGTAGGAAAGGATGAAACAGCGTCTGTGCCCCCAGTAAGTACAGATAGTAGTATAAATCCCCTGTAGGAAAGGATGAAACAGCGTCTGTGCCCCCAGTAAGTACAGATAGTAACGTTAGTATAAATCCCCTGTAGGAAAGGATGAAACAGCGTCTGTGCCCCCAGTAAGTACAGAAAGGATGAAACAGCGTTGTGCCCCAGTATAAATCCCCTGTAGTGAAACAGCGTCTGTGCCCCCAGTAAGTACAGATAGTAGTATAAATCCCCTGTAGGAAAGGATGAAACAGCGTCTGTGCCCCCAGTAAGTACAGATAGTAGTATAAATCCCCTGTAGGAAAGGATGAAACAGCGTCTGTGCCCCCAGTAAGTACAGATAGTAGTATAAATCCCCTGTAGGAAAGGATGAAACAGCGTCTGTGCCCCCAGTAAGTACAGATAGATAGTATAAATCCCCTGTAGGAAAGGATGAAACAGCGTCTGTGCCCCCAGTAAGTACAGATAGTAGTATAAATCCCCTGTAGGAAAGGATGAAACAGCGTCTGTGCCCCCAGTAAGTACAGATAGTAGTCAGTATAAATCCCCTGTAGGAAAGGATGAAACAGCGTCTGTGCCCCCAGTAAGTACAGATAGTAGTATAAATCCCCTGTAGGAAAGGATGAAACAGCGTCTGTGCCCCCAGTAAGTACAGATAGTAGTATAAATCCCCTGTAGGAAAGGATGAAACAGCGTCTGTGCCCCCAGTAAGTACAGATAGTAAGTACAGATAGTAGTATAAATCCCCTGTAGGAAAGGATGAAACAGCGTCTGTGCCCCCAGTAAGTACAGATAGTAACGTTAGTATAAATCCCCTGTAGGAAAGGATGAAACAGCGTCTGTGCCCCCAGTAAGTACAGATAGTAGTATAAATCCCCTGTAGGAAAGGATGAAACAGCGTCTGTGCCCCCAGTAAGTACAGATAGTAGTATAAATCCCTGTAGGAAAGGATGAAACAGCGTCTGTGCCCCAGTAAGTACAGATAGTAACGTCAGTATAAATCCCCTGTAGGAAAGGATGAAACAGCGTCTCCCCCGGTAAGTACAGATAGTAGTATAAATCCCCTGTAGGAAAGGATGAAACAGCGTCCCCCAGTACAGATAGTAGTATAAATCAGATGAAACAGCATCTGTGCCCCCAGTAAGTACAGTATAAAAATCCCCTGTAGGAAAGGATGAAACAGCGTCTGTGCCCCCAGTAAGTACAGATAGTAACGTCAGTATAAATCCCTGTAGGAAAGGATGAAACAGCGTCTGTGCCCCCAGTAAGTACAGATAGTAGTATAAATCCCCTGTAGGAAAGGATGAAACAGCGTCTGTGCCCCCAGTAAGTACAGATAGTAGTATAAATCCCCTGTAGGAAAGGATGAAACAGCGTCTGTGCCCCCAGTAAATAGCAGTATAAATCCCTGTAGGAAAGGATGAAACAGCGTCTGTGCCCCCAGTAGTAGTACAGATAGTAGTATAAATCCCCTGTAGGAAAGGATGAAACAGCGTCTGTGCCACCAGTAAGTACAGATAGTAACGTCAGTATAAATCCCAAAGGATGAAACAGCGTCTGTGCCCCCAGTAAGTACAGTAGTAGTATAAATCCCTGTAGGAAAGGATGAAACAGCGTCTGTGCCCCAGTAAGTACAGTATAGTAAGTACAGATAGTAGTATAAATCCCTGTAGGAAAGGATGAAACAGCGTCTGTGCCCCCAGTAAGTACAGATAGTAGTATAAATCCCCTGTAGGAAAGGATGAAACAGCGTCTGTGCCCCAGTAAGTACAGATAGTAGTATAAATCCCCTGTAGGAAAGGATGAAACAGCGTCTGTGCCCCCAGTAAGTACAGATAGCAGTATAAATCCCCTGTAGGAAAGGATGAAACAGCGTCTGTGCCCCCAGTAAGTACAGATAGTAGTATAAATCCCCTGTAGGAAAGGATGAAACAGCGTCTGTGCCCCCAGTAAGTACAGATAGTAACGTTAGTATAAATCCCCTGTAGGAAAGGATGAAACAGCGTCTGTGCCCCAGTAAGTACAGATAGTAGTATAAATCCCTGTAGGAAAGGATGAAACAGCGTCTGTGCCCCCAGTAAGTACAGATAGTAGTATAAATCCCCAGGAGAGGATGAAACAGTCTGTGCCCCCAGTAAGTACAGATAGTAGTAGTAAATCCCCTGTAGGAAAGGATGAAACAGCGTCTGTGCCCCCAGTAAGTACAGATAGTAACGTTAGTATAAATCCCCTGTAGGAAAGGATGAAACAGCGTCTGTGCCCCCAGTAAGTACAGATAGTAACGTCAGTATAAATCCCCTGTAGGAAAGGATGAAACAGCGTCTGTGCCCCCAGTAAGTACAGATAGTAGTATAAATCCCCTGTAGGAAAGGATGAAACAGCGTCTGTGCCCCCAGTAAGTACAGATAGTAGTATAAATCCCCTGTAGGAAAGGATGAAACAGCGTCTGTGCCCCCAGTAAGTACAGATAGTAACGTATAAATCCCCTGTAGGAAAGGATGAAACAGCGTCTGTGCCCCAGTAAGTACAGATAGTAGTATAAATCCCCTGTAGGAAAGGATGAAACAGCGTCTGTGCCCCCAGTAAGTACAGATAGTAGTATAAATCCCCTGTAGGAAAGGATGAAACAGCGTCTGTGCCACCAGTAAGTACAGATAGTAACGTTATAAATCCCCTGTAGGAAAGGATGAAACAGCGTCTGTGCCCCAGTAAGTACAGGAGAGGATAAACAGTCTGTGCCCCCAGTATAAATCCCCTGTAGGAAAGGATGAAACAGCGTCTGTGCCCCCAGTAAGTACAGATAGTAACGTTAGTATAAATCCCCTGTAGGAAAGGATGAAACAGCGTCTGTGCCCCCAGTAAGTACAGATAGTAGTATAAATCCCTGTAGGAAAGGATGAAACAGCGTCTGTGCCCCCAGTAAGTACAGATAGTAGTATAAATCCCCTGTAGGAAAGGATGAAACAGCGTCTGTGCCCCCAGTAAGTACAGATAGTAACGTTAGTATAAATCCCCTGTAGGAAAGGATGAAACAGCGTCTGTGCCACCAGTAAGTACAGATAGTAGTATAAATCCCCTGTAGGAAAGGATGAAACAGTAGTAAGTACAGATCCCCTGTAGGAAAGGATGAAACAGCGTCTGTGCCCCCAGTAAGTACAGATAGTAGTATAAAATCCCCTGTAGGAAAGGATGAAACAGCGTCTGTGCCCCAGTAAGTACAGATAGTAGTATAAATCCCCTGTAGGAAAGGATGAAACAGCGTCTGTGCCCCAGTAAGTACAGATAGTAGTATAAAATCCCCTGTAGGAAAGGATGAAACAGCGTCTGTGCCCCCAGTAAGTACAGATAGTAAAAGGATGAAACCCCCTGTAGGAAAGGATGAAACAGCGTCTGTGCCCCCAGTAAGTACAGATAGTAGTATAAATCCCCTGTAGGAAAGGATGAAACAGCGTCTGTGCCCCCAGTAAGTACAGATAGTAACGTTAGTATAAATCCCCTGTAGGAAAGGATGAAACAGCGTCTGTGCCCCCAGTAAGTACAGATAGTAACGTTAGTATAAATCCCCTGTAGGAAAGGATGAAACAGCGTCTGTGCCCCCAGTAAGTACAGCCCCTGTCTGTGCCCCCAGTAAGTACAGATAGTAGTATAAATCCCCTGTAGGAAAGGATGAAACAGCGTCTGTGCCCCCAGTAAGTACAGATAGTAGTATAAATCCCCTGTAGGAAAGGATGAAACAGCGTCTGTGCCACCAGTAAGTACAGATAGTAGTATAAATCCCCTGTAGGAAAGGATGAAACAGCGTCTGTGCCCCCAGTAAGTACAGATAGTAACGTTAGTATAAATCCCCTGTAGGAAAGGATGAAACAGCGTCTGTGCCCCCAGTAAGTACAGATAGTAGTATAAATCCCTGTAGGAAAGGATGAAACAGCGTCTGTGCCCCCAGTATAAATCCCCTGTAGGAAAGGATGAAACAGCGTCTGTGCCCCCAGTAAGTACAGATAGTAACGTTAGTATAAATCCCCTGTAGGAAAGGATGAAACAGCGTCTGTGCCCCCAGTAAGTACAGATAGTAGTATAAATCCCCAGCGTCTGTGCCCCCAGTAAGTACAGATAGTAGTATAAAACCTGTAGAAAGGATGAAACAGCGTCTGTGCCCCAGTAAGTACAGATAGTAGTATAAATCCCCTGTAGGAAAGGATGAAACAGTATAAATCCCCTGTAGGAAAGGATGAAACAGCGTCTGTGCCCCCAGTAAGTACAGATAGTAGTATAAATCCCCTGTAGGAAAGGATGAAACAGCGTCTGTACAGATAGTAACGTTATATAAATCCCCTGTAGGAAAGGATGAAACAGCGTCTGTGCCCCCAGTAAGTACAGATAGTAGTATAAATCCCCTGTAGGAAAGGATGAAACAGCGTCTGTGCCCCCAGTAAGTACAGATAGTAGTAGTAAAATCCCCTGTAGGAAAGGATGAAACAGCGTCTGTGCCCCCAGTAAGTACAGATAGTAACGTTAGTATAAATCCCCTGTAGGAAAGGATGAAACAGCGTCTGTGCCCCCAGTAAGTACAGATAGTAGTATAAATCCCCTGTAGGAAAGGATGAAACAGCGTCTGTGCCCCCAGTAAGTACAGATAGTAACGTTAGTATAAATCCCCTGTAGGAAAGGATGAAACAGCGTCTGTGCCCCCAGTAAGTACAGATAGTAGTATAAATCCCCTGTAGGAAAGGATGAAACAGCGTCTGTGCCCCCAGTAAGTACAGATAGTAACAGTATAAATCCCTGTAGGAAAGGATGAAACAGCGTCTGTGCCCCCAGTAAGTACAGATAACGTAGTATAAATCCCTGTAGGAAAGGATGAAACAGCGTCTGTGCCACCAGTAAGTACAGATAGTAACGTAGTATAAATCCCCTGTAGGAAAGGATGAAACAGCGTCTGTGCCCCAGTAAGTACAGATAGTAGTATAAAATCCCCTGTAGGAAAGGATGAAACAGCGTCTGTGCCCCCAGTAAGTACAGATAGTAACGTCAGTATAAATCCCCTGTAGGAAAGGATGAAACAGCGTCTGTGCCCCCAGTAAGTACAGATAGTAGTATAAATCCCCTGTAGGAAAGGATGAAACAGCGTCTGTGCCCCCAGTAAGTACAGATAGTAACGTTAGTATAAATCCCCTGTAGGAAAGGATGAAACAGCGTCTGTGCCCCAGTAAGTACAGATAGTAGTATAAATCCCCTGTAGGAAAGGATGAAACAGCGTCTGTGCCCCCAGTAAGTACAGATAGTAGTAGTATAAATCCCCTGTAGGAAAGGATGAAACAGCGTCTGTGCCCCCAGTAAGTACAGATAGTAGTATAAATCCCCTGTAGGAAAGGATGAAACAGCGTCTGTGCCCCCAGTAAGTACAGATAGTATAAATCCCCTGTAGGAAAGGATGAAACAGCGTCTGTGCCCCCAGTAAGTACAGATAGTAGTATAAATCCCCTGTAGGAAAGGATGAAACAGCGTCTGTGCCCCCAGTAAGTACAGATAGTAGTATAAATCCCCTGTAGGAAAGGATGAAACAGCGTCTGTGCCCCCAGTAAGTACAGATAGTAACGTCAGTATAAATCCCTGTAGGAAAGGATGAAACAGCGTCTGTGCCCCCAGTAAGTACAGATAGTAGTATAAATCCCTGTAGGAAAGGATGAAACAGCGTCTGTGCCCCCAGTAAGTACAGATAGCAGTATAAATCCCCTGTAGGAAAGGATGAAACAGCGTCTGTGCCCCCAGTAAGTACAGATAGTAGTATAAATCCCCTGTAGGAAAGGATGAAACAGCGTCTGTGCCCCAGTAAGTACAGATAGTAGTAGTATAAATCCCCTGTAGGAAAGGATGAAACAGCGTCTGTGCCCCCAGTAAGTACAGATAGTAGTATAAATCCCTGTAGGAAAGGATGAAACAGCGTCTGTGCCCCAGTAAGTACAGATAGTAGTATAAATCCCCTGTAGGAAAGGATGAAACAGCGTCTGTGCCCCCAGTAAGTACAGATAGTAGTATAAATCCCCTGTAGGAAAGGATGAAACAGCGTCTGTGCCCCCAGTAAGTACAGATAGCAGTATAAATCCCCTGTAGGAAAGGATGAAACAGCGTCTGTGCCCCCAGTAAGTACAGATAGTAGTATAAATCCCCTGTAGGAAAGGATGAAACAGCGTCTGTGCCCCCAGTAAGTACAGATAGTAGTATAAATCCCCTGTAGGAAAGGATGAAACAGCGTCTGTGCCCCCAGTAAGTACAGATAGTAACGTCAGTATAAATCCCCTGTAGGAAAGGATGAAACAGCGTCTGTGCCCCCAGTAAGTACAGATAGTAACGTCAGTATAAATCCCCTGTAGGAAAGGATGAAACAGCGTCTGTGCCCCCAGTAAGTACAGATAGTAGTATAAATCCCCTGTAGGAAAGGATGAAACAGCGTCTGTGCCCCAGTAAGTACAGATAGTAACGTTAGTATAAATCCCCTGTAGGAAAGGATGAAACAGCGTCTGTGCCCCCAGTAAGTACAGATAGTAGTATAAATCCCCTGTAGGAAAGGATGAAACAGCGTCTGTGCCCCCAGTAAGTACAGATAGTAGTATAAATCCCCTGTAGGAAAGGATGAAACAGCGTCTGTGCCCCCAGTAAGTACAGATAGTAGTATAAATCCCCTGTAGGAAAGGATGAAACAGCGTCTGTGCCCCCAGTAAGTACAGATAGTAGTATAAATCCCCTGTAGGAAAGGATGAAACAGCGTCTGTGCCCCAGTAAGTACAGATAGTAACGTCAGTATAAATCCCCTGTAGGAAAGGATGAAACAGCGTCTGTGCCCCCAGTAAGTACAGATAGTAGTATAAATCCCCTGTAGGAAAGGATGAAACAGCGTCTGTGCCCCAGTAAGTACAGATAGTAGTATAAATCCCCTGTAGGAAAGGATGAAACAGCGTCTGTGCCCCCAGTAAGTACAGATAGTAACGTCAGTATAAATCCCCTGTAGGAAAGGATGAAACAGCGTCTGTGCCCCCAGTAAGTACAGATAGTAATAAATAAATCCCCTGTAGGAAAGGATGAAACAGCGTCTGTGCCCCCAGTAAGTACAGATAGTAACGTATAAATCCCCTGTAGGAAAGGATGAAACAGCGTCTGTGCCCCCAGTAAGTACAGATAGTAACGTCAGTATAAATCCCCTGTAGGAAAGGATGAAACAGCGTCTGTGCCCCCAGTAAGTACAGATAGTAACGTCAGTATAAATCCCCTGTAGGAAAGGATGAAACAGCGTCTGTGCCACCAGTAAGTACAGATAGTAGTATAAATCCCCTGTAGGAAAGGATGAAACAGCGTCTGTGCCCCAGTAAGTACAGATAGTAACGTCAGTATAAATCCCCTGTAGGAAAGGATGAAACAGCGTCTGTGCCCCCAGTAAGTACAGATAGTAGTATAAATCCCCTGTAGGAAAGGATGAAACAGCGTCTGTGCCCCCAGTAAGTACAGATAGTAACGTTAGTATAAATCCCCTGTAGGAAAGGATGAAACAGCGTCTGTGCCCCCAGTAAGTACAGATAGTAGTATAAATCCCCTGTAGGAAAGGATGAAACAGCGTCTGTGCCCCCAGTAAGTACAGATAGTAACGTCAGTATAAATCCCCTGTAGGAAAGGATGAAACAGCGTCTGTGCCCCAGTAAGTACAGATAGTAGTATAAATCCCCTGTAGGAAAGGATGAAACAGCGTCTGTGCCCCCAGTAAGTACAGATAGTAACGTCAGTATAAATCCCCAGTGAGTATAAATCCCCTGTAGGAAAGGATGAAACAGCGTCTGTGCCCCCAGTAAGTACAGATAGTAACGTCAGTATAAATCCCCTGTAGGAAAGGATGAAACAGCATCTGTGCCCCCAGTAAGTACAGATAGTAACGTTAGTATAAATCCCCTGTAGGAAAGGATGAAACAGCGTCTGTGCCCCCAGTAAGTACAGATAGTAACGTTAGTATAAATCCCCTGTAGGAAAGGATGAAACAGCGTCTGTGCCCCCAGTAAGTACAGATAGTAGTATAAATCCCCTGTAGGAAAGGATGAAACAGCGTCTGTGCCACCAGTAAGTACAGATAGCAGTATAAATCCCCTGTAGGAAAGGATGAAACAGCGTCTGTGCCCCCAGTAAGTACAGATAGTAACGTCAGTATAAATCCCCTGTAGGAAAGGATGAAACAGCGTCTGTGCCACCAGTAAGTACAGATAGTAGTATAAATCCCCTGGCACAGTCCCTGCAGCTGGACAACTTTCTCACGGTTTCTGGAGGGAAATGCTGTAGGAACGCTCAACCGGTGTCGCTCATTCAGCCGACAGAAACTTTCAACCGGTTTTCCCCATTAAGCCAGCGGGTCGGTGTCAGAGGCCGAGTCTTCTCTGGTCTCTACTCCTCCCGTTAAGGGGTCTGAATCTGCTTCCCACCAGGGCTCTGACAAATTGAAAACTCTAGTCATTGGGACTCCATTACCCGGTATAGACTTAACCAGGGGCAGGGCATCCAGCGATCACACACTGTTTACCAGGGGCAGGGCTACCGTCGTTAAGGCTAATCTGTTTACCAGGGGGCAGGGCTACCGACGTTAAGGCTAATCTGTTTACCAGGGGGCAGGGCTACCGACGTTAAGGCTAATCTGTTTACCAGGGGGCAGGGCTACCGACGTTAAGGCTAATCTGTTTACCAGGGGGCAGGGCTACCGACGTTAAGGCTAATCTGTTTACCAGGGGGCAGGGCTACCGACGTTAAGGCTAATCTGTTTACCAGGGGGCAGGGCTACTGACGTTAAGGCTAATCTGTTTACCAGGGGGCAGGGCTACCAACGTTAAGGCTAATCTGTTTACCCGGGGGCAGGGCTACCGACGTTAAGGCTAATCTAAAGATGGTGCTGGCTAAAGCTAAAACTGGCGAGTGTAGAGAGTATAGAGATATTGTTATCCACGTCGGCACCAATGCTGTTAAGATGAAACAGTCAGAGGTCACCAAGCGCAACATAGCTTCAGCGTGTAAATCAGCTAGAAAGATGTGTCGGCATCGAGTAATTGTCTCTGGCCCCCTCCCAGTTAGGGGGAGTGATGAGCTCAACAGCAGTAATTGTCTCTGGCCCCTCCCAGTTAGGGGGAGTGATGACCTCTACAGCAGTAATTGTCTCTGGCCCCTCCCAGTTAGGGGGAGTGATGAGCTCTATAGCACTAATTGTCTCTGGCCCCTCCCAGTTAGGGGGAGTGATGAGCTCTACAGCAGTAATTGTCTCTGGCCCCCTCCCAGTTAGGGGGAGTGATGAGCTCTACAGCAGAGGCTCACAACTCAATCGCTGGTTTCTGCACCTCCCAAAAGATAGAAATTGTAGATATTTGGCCCTCTTTCTGGGACACACCCACAAACAGGACCAAGCCTGGCCTGCTGAGGAGTGACGGACTCCATCCTAGCTGGAGGGGTGCTCTCATCTTATCTACCAACATAGACAGGGCTCTAACTCCTCTAGCTCCACAATGAGATAGGGTGCAGGCCAGGCAGCAGGCTGTTAGCCAGCCTGCCAGCATAGTGGAGTCTGCCACTAGCACTAGTCAGCTCAGCTATCCCCATTGAGACCGTGTCTGTGATTCAAACCTAGGTTGGGCAAAACTAAATATGGCGGTGTTCGCTTTAGCAATCTCACTAGGATAAAGACCTCCTCCATTCCTGTCATTATTGAAAGAGATTGTGATATCTCACATCTCAAAATAGGGCTACTTAATGTTAGATCCCTCACTTCCAAGGCAATTATAGTCAATGAACTAATCACTGATCATAATCTTGATGTGATTGGCCTGACTGAAACATGGCTTAAGCCTGATGAATTTACTGTTTTAAATGAGGCCTCACCTCCTGGCTACACTAGTGACCATATCCCACGTGCATCCCGCAAAGGCGGAGGTGTTGCTAACATTTACGATAGCACAAAAAAAAAATAGGTTTTTGTCTTTTGAGCTTCTAGTCATGAAATCTATGCAGCCTACTCAATCACTTTTTATAGCTACTGTTTACAGGCCTCCTGGGCCATATACAGCGTTCCTCATTGAGTTCCCTGAATTCCTATCGGACCTTGTAGTCATAGCAGATAATATTCTAATCTTTGGTGACTTTAATATTCACATGGAAAAGTCCACAGACCCACTCCAAAAGGCTTTCGGAGCCATCATCGACTCAGTGGGTTTTGTCCAACATGTCTCTGGACCCACTCACTGTCACAGTCATACTCTGGACCTAGTTTTGTCCCATGGAATAAATGTTGTGGATCTTAATGTTTTTCCTCATAATCCTGGACTATCGGACCACCATTTTATTACGTTTGCAATTGCAACAAATAAACTGCTCAGACCCCAACCAAGGAATATCAAAAGTCGTGCTATAAATTCACAGACAACACAAAGATTCCTTGATGTCCTTCCAGATTCCCTCTGTCTACCCAAGGACACCAGAGGACAAAAATCAGTTAACCACCTAACTGAGGAACTCAATTTAACCTTGCGCAATACCCTAGATGCAGTTGCACCCCTAAAAACTAAAAACATTTCTCATAAGAAACTAACTCCCTGGTACACAGAAAATACCCGAGCTCTGAAGCAAGCTTCCAGAAAATTGGAACGAAAATGGCTCCACACCAAACTGGAAGTCTTTCGACTAGCTTGGAAAGACAGTACCGTGCAGTACCGAAGAGCCCTCACTGCTGCTACACCAAACTGGAAGTGTTCTGACTAGCTTGGAACGACAGTACCGTTCAGTATCGAAGAGCCTCTACTGCTGCTCGATCATCCTATTTTTCTAACTTAATTGAGGAAAATAAGAACAATCCGAAATTCCTTTTTGATACTGTCGCAAAGCTAACTAAAAAGCAGCATTCCCCAAGAGAGGATGGTTTCACTTCAGCAGTGATAAATTCATGAACTTCTTTGAGGAAAAGATCATGATTATTAGAAAGCAAATTACGGACTCCTCTTTAAATCTGCGTATTCCTTCAAAGCTCAGTTGTCCTGAGTCTGCACAACTCTGCCAGGACCTAGGATCAAGAGAGACGCTCAAGTGTTTTAGTACTATATCTCTTGACACAATGATGAAAATATTCATTGCCTCTAAACCTTCAAGCTGCATACTGGACCCTATTCCAACTAAACTACTGAAAGAGCTGCTTCCTGTGCTTGGCCCTCCTATGTTGAACATAATAAACATCTCTCTATCCACTGGATGTGTACCAAACTCACTAAAAGTGGCATTAATAAAGCCTCTCTTGAAAAAGCCAAACCTTGACCCAGAAAATATTTTAAAAACTATCGGCCTAAATCGAATCTTTCATTCCTCTCAAACGTTTTAGAAAAGGCTGTTGCGCAGCAACTCACTGCCTTCAAGAAAAACAATGTATAAGAAATGCTTCAGTCTGGTTTTAGACCCCATCCTAGCACTGAGACTGCACCTGTGAAGGTGGTAAATTACCTTTTAATGGCATCAGACCGAGGCTCTGCATCTGTCCTTGTGCTCCTAGACCTTAGTGCTGCTTTTGATACCATCGATCACCACATTCTTTTGGAGAGATTGGAAACCCAAATTGGTCTACACGGACAAGTTCTGGCCTGGTTTAGATCTTATCTGTCGGAAAGATATCAGTTTGTCTCTGTGAATGGTTTGTCCTCTGACAAATCAACGGTAAATTTCGGTGTTCCTCAAGGTTCCGTTTTAGGACCACTATTGTTTTCACTATATATTTTACCTCTTGGGGATGTCGTTTGAAAACATAATGTTAACTTTCACTGCTATGCGGATGACACACAGCTGTACATTTCAATGAAACATGGTGAAGCCCCAAAATTGCCCTTGCTAGAAGCATGTGTTTCAGACATAAGGAAGTGGATGGCTGCAAACTTTCTACTATTAAACTCGGACAAAACAGAGATGCTTGTTCTAGGTCCCAAGAAACAAAGAGATCTTCTGTTGAATCTGACAATTAATCTTAATGGTTGTACAGTCGTCTCAAATAAAACTGTGAAGGACCTCGGCGTTACTCTGGACCCTGATCTCTCTTTTGACGAACATATCAAGACTGTTTCAAGGACAGCTTTTTTCCATCTACGTAACATTACAAAAATCAGAAACTTTGTCCAAAAATTATGCAGAAAAATTAATCCATGCTTTTGTCACTTCTAGGTTAGACTACTGCAATGCTCTACTTTCCGGCTACCCGGATAAAGCACTAAATAAACTTCAGTTAGTGCTGAATACGGCTGCTAGAATCCTGACTTGAACCAAAAAATGTGATCATATTACTCCAGTGCTAGCCTCCCTACACTGGCTTCCTGTCAAGGCAAGGGCTGATTTCAAGCTTTTACTGCTAACCTACAAAGCATTTCATGGGCTTGCTCCTACCTATCTCTCTGATTTGGTCCTGCTGTCTCTGCCTGGCCAGTTCCCCTCTTTCCACTGGGATTCTCTGCCTCTAACCCTATTACAGGGGCTGAGTCACTGGCTTACTGGGGCTCTTTCATACCGTCCCTAGGAGGGGTGCGTCACTTAAGTGGGTTGAGTCACGGATGTGATCTCCTGCCCGGGTTACCCCCCCCCCCCCCCCTGCCCGGGTTACCCCCCCCCCCAACCCCTTGGGTTGTGCTGTGACAGAGATCTTCGTGGGCTATACTCGGCCTTGTCTCAGGATGGTAAATTGGTGGTTGGAGATATCCCTCTAGTGGTATGGGGGCTGTGCTTTGGCAAAGTGGGTGGGGTTACATCCTGCCTGTTTGGCCCTGTCCGGGGGTATTGTCGGACGGGGCCACAGTGTCTCCCGACCACTCCTGTCTCAGCCTCCAGTATTTATGCTGCAGTAGTTTATGTGTCGGGGGGCTAGGGTCAGTCTGTTATATCTGGAGTATTTCTCCTGTCTTATACAATGTCCTTTTTCTCTCTCTGTCTCTCTCTCTCTCTCTCTCTCTCTCTCTCTCTCTCTCTCTCTCTCTCTCTTCTCTTTCTTTCTTTCTTTCTCTCTCTCGGAAGACCTGAGCCCTAGGACCATGCCTCAGGACTACCTGGCCTGATGACTCCTTGCTGTCCCCAGTCCACCTGGTCGTGCTGCTGCTCCAGTTTCAACTGTTCTGCCTGCGGCTATGGAACCCTGACCTGTTCACCGGACGTGCAACCTGTCCCAGACCTGCAGTTTTCAACTCTCTAGAGACAGCAGGAGTGGTAGAGATACTCTTAATGATCGGCTATGAAAAGCCAACTGACATTTACTCCTGAGGTGCTGACTTGCTGCACCCTCGACAACTACTGTGATTATTATTATTTGACCCTGCTGGTCATTTATGAACATTTGAACATCTTGGCCATGTTCTGTTATAATCTCTACCCGGCACAGCCAGAAGAGGACTGGCCACCCCTCATAGCCTGGTTCCTCTCTAGGTTTCTTTGTAGGTTCTGGGCTTTCTTTGGAGTTTTTCTTAGCCACCGTGCTTCTACACCTGCATTTACTGTTTACCAGTATTACCTTATCATAACAGTAGTAGCCTGCTGTATGACCTCATCGTACCAGTAGTACCAGTATTACCTTATCATAACAGTAGCAGTATGACCTCATCGTACCAGTATTACCAGTAGTAACAATATTACCTTATCATACCAGTAGTAGCCTACTGTATTACCTTATCATACCAGTAGTAGCCTACTATATTACCTTATCATAACAGTATTAGCAGTATTACCAGTAGTACCAGTATTTTTATTTATTTTTTACCCCTTTTTCTCCCCAATTTCGTGGTGTCCAATTGTTGTAGTAGCTACTATCTTGTCTCATCGCTCTATAGTTAATCCAGTATTACCTTATCATACCAGGGATCGGGAGAGACGAAGGTTGAAAGTCATGCGTCCTCCAATACACAACCCAACCTAGCCACACTGCTTCTTAACACAGCGCACATCCAACCCGGAGGAAACACCGTGCACCTGGCAACCTTGGTTAGCGCGCACTGCGCCCGGCCCGCCACAGGAGTCGCTGGTGCGCGATGAGACAAGGATATCCCTACCGGCCAACCCCTCCCTAACCCGGACGAGGCTAGGCCAATTGTGTGTCGCCCCATGGACCTCCCGGTCGCGGCCGGTTACGACAGAGCCTGGGCGCGAACCCAGAGTCTCTGATGGCACAGCGCCCTTAACCACTGCGCCACCCGGGAGGCCAATAGTACCAGTATTAATGTACCATACCAGTAGCAGCCTACTGTGTTACCTTATCGTAACAGTAGTAGCCTACTGTATTACCTTATCATACCAGTAGCAGCCTACTGTATTACCATATCATTACAGTAGTGGCTTACTGTACTACCATATCATACCAGTAGTAGCTTACTGTATTACCTTATCATACCAGTAGCAGCCTACTGTATTACCTTATCATTACAGTAGAGGCTTACTGTACCAACATATCGTACCAGAGGCAGTTTACTGTATTACCTTATCGTACCAATAGTAGGCTACTGTATTATCTCATCGTACCAATAGTACTAATATCACCGGTATTACCTTCTCATAACAGTAGTAGCTTACTGTATTACCTTATCATATCAGTAGTGGCTTACTGTATTACCATATCATACCAGTAGTAGCTTACTGTATTACCTTATCATTACAGTAGAGGCTTACTGTATTACCATATCATATCAGTAGTAGCTTACTGTATTACCATATCATATCAGTAGTAGCTTACTGTATTACCTTATCATACCAGTAGTAGCTTACTGTATTACCATATCATAACAGTAGTAGCTTACTGTATTACCTTCTCATACCAGTAGTAGCTTACTGTATTACCATATCATATCAGTAGTGGCTTACTGTATTACCATATCATACCAGTAGTAGCTTACTGTATTACCTTATCATTACAGTAGAGGCTTACTGTATTACCATATCATATCAGTAGTGGCTTACTGTATTACCATATCATACCAGTAGTAGCTTACTGTATTACCATATCATATCAGTAGTGGCTTACTGTATTACCATATCAGTAGTAGCTTACTGTATTACCTTATCATACCAGTAGTAGCTTACTGTATTACCTTATCATACCAGTAGTAGCTTACTGTATTACCATATCATACCAGTAGTAGCTTACTGTATTACCATACCAGTAGTAGCTTACTGTATTACCTTATCATACCAGTAGTAGCTTACTGTATTACCATATCAGTAGTAGCTTACTGTATTACCTTATCATACCAGTAGTAGCTTACTGTATTACCTTATCATAACAGTAGTAGCTTACTGTATTACCTTATCATTACAGTAGTAGCTTACTGTATTACCTTATCATAACAGTAGTAGCTTACTGTATTACCTTATCATATCAGTAGTAGCTTACTGTATTACCTTATCATTACAGTAGTAGCTTACTGTATTACCTTATCATTACAGTAGTAGCTTACTGTATTACCATATCATATCAGTAGTGGCTTACTGTATTACCTTATCATAACAGTAGTAGCTTACTGTATTACCATATCATACCAGTAGTAGCTCTGTATTACCATATCAGTAGCTTACTGTATTACCATATCATATCAGTAGTGGCTTACTGTATTACCTTATCATAACAGTAGTAGCTTACTGTATTACCATATCATAACAGTAGTAGCTTACTGTATTACCATACCAGTACTAGCTTACTGTATTACCATATCATATCAGTAGTGGCTTACTGTATTACCTTATCATATCAGTAGTAGCTTACTGTATTACCTTATCATAACAGTAGTAGCTTACTGTATTACCTTATCATATCAGTACTAGCTTACTGTATTACCTTATCGTACCAATAGTAGGCTACTGTATTATCTCATCGTACCAGTAGTACTAATATCACCGGTATTACCTTATCATACCAGTAGTAGCTTACTGTATTACCTTATCATTACAGTAGTAGCTTACTGTATTACCTTATCATTACAGTAGTAGCTTACTGTATTACCATATCATATCAGTAGTGGCTTACTGTATTACCTTATCATAACAGTAGTAGCTTACTGTATTACCATATCATAACAGTAGTAGCTTACTGTATTACCATACCAGTACTAGCTTACTGTATTACCATATCATATCAGTAGTGGCTTACTGTATTACCATATCATATCAGTAGTGGCTTACTGTATTACCATATCATATCAGTAGTAGCTTACTGTATTACCTTATCATAACAGTAGTAGCTTACTGTATTACCTTATCATATCAGTAGTGGCTTACTGTATTACCTTATCATTACAGTAGTAGCTTACTGTATTACCTTATCATTACAGTAGTAGCTTACTGTATTACCATATCATATCAGTAGTAGCTTACTGTATTACCATATCATACCAGTAGTGGCTTACTGTATTACCATATCATATCAGTAGTAGCTTACTGTATTACCTTATCATTACAGTAGTAGCTTACTGTATTACCATATCATATCAGTAGTAGCTTACTGTATTACCATATCATATCAGTAGTGGCTTACTGTATTACCATACCAGTAGTAGCTTACTGTATTACCATATCATATCAGTAGTAGCTTACTGTATTACAATATCATACCAGTAGTAGCTTACTGTATTACCATATCATATCAGTAGTGGCTTACTGTATTACCTTATCATATCAGTAGTAGCTTACTGTATTACCTTATCATTACAGTAGTAGCTTACTGTATTACCATATCATATCAGTAGTAGCTTACTGTATTACCATATCATAACAGTAGTGGCTTACTGTATTACCTTATCATATCAGTAGTAGCTTACTGTATTACCATATCATATCAGTAGAGGCTTACTGTATTACCATATCATATCAGTAGTAGCTTACTGTATTACCTTATCATATCAGTAGTAGCTTACTGTATTACCTTATCATAACAGTAGTAGCTTACTGTATTACCTTATCATATCAGTACTAGCTTACTGTATTACCATATCATATCAGTAGTGGCTTACTGTATTACCTTATCATATCAGTAGTAGCTTACTGTATTACCATATCATACCAGTAGAGGCTTACTGTATTACCATATCATATCAGTAGTAGCTTACTGTATTACCTTATCGTACCAATAGTAGGCTACTGTATTATCTCATCGTACCAGTAGTACTAATATCACCGGTATTACCTTATCATACCAGTAGTAGCTTACTGTATTACCTTATCATATCAGTACTAGCTTACTGTATTAACAGTATTTTCAGTATTATGAGGGCCCAGTGGGTTATATAGTTAAACCAGTATTACCTTATCATACCAGGGCCCAGTGGGTTATATAGTTAAACCAGTATTACCTTATCATACCAGGGCCCAGTGGGTTCTATAGTTAAACCAGTATTACCTTATCATACCAGGGCCCAGTGGGTTATATAGTTCAACCAGTATTACCTTATCATACCAGGGCCCAGTGGGTTCTATAGTTAAACCAGTATTACCTTATCATACCAGGGCCCAGTGGGTTATATAGTTAAACCAGTATTACCTTATCATACCAGGGCCCAGTGGGTTCTATAGTTAAACCAGTATTACCTCATCATACCAGGGCCCAGTGGGTTCTATAGTTAAACCAGTATTACCTTATCATACCAGGGCCCAGTGGGTTATATAGTTAAACCAGTATTACCTTATCATACCAGGGCCCAGTGGGTTCTATAGTTAAACAAGTATTACCTTATCATACCAGGGCCCGGTGGGTTCTATAGTTAATCCAGTATTACCTTATCATACCAGGGCCCAGTGGGTTCCCCTTCCCTGTTAGGAGCCCAGTCCGGCTCCAGGTCCATCTCTCTCTGTCCATGGTGGGGAGGCCCCGGGGGATCCAGCAGCTCCTCATCCCGGTACATGGACCACTTAGTGAGGTTCTGGACGGTGGGGTGGGGCAGCACTGTCTCTGACCCCCACACATCCACCTGCTCCCCTGGACCCCTAGGCTGTGTCCCCATCCCAGGCCCTGGGCCCTGAGCCCAGTGATGCCCTGCCCCTTGCCCCGGCCCAGAGCCCTGGACCTGGGGCATGACCACGGCGTATCGCCCCCCTCCAGGCTCCTCCAGCGAGGAGGGCAGGCGGTAGGAGGCCCCACGGAGGTTCTGGTTCTGTAGGGCATTGCCAAGCTGGGGGGTGGCGGGAACAGGTCTCGTCATCAGGCTCCCGTCAGGAAGTCTGTACGTAGCTGAACGCAGGTTCTGGTTCTGTAGAGCGTTGGAGAGCTGGGGAGTGCTAGGCTGGGCCCGGGTCACTAAGGTCCCATCAGGTAGCCTGTAAGTGGCGGAACGCAGGTTCTGGTTCTGGAGAGCATTGGACAGGTTGGGGGAGGGGCTAGGGGGGGCCAGAGACCCCCCCCTATAGGAGGCTCCATGGACGTTAGGGTTGAGGAGAGCAGAGGAGAGGTTAGGAGAAGAAGGTTGTGGAGGCTCATTCTTGGTTACTAGAGTTCCATCTGGTAATCTGTACGTAGCCTTGGTAAGATTCTGGTTGAGGAGAGCAGAGGAGAGGTTAGGAGAAGGTTGTGGAGGCTCATTCCTGGTTACTAGAGTTCCATCTGGTAATCTGTACGTAGCCTTGGTAAGATTCTGGTTGAGGAGGGCAGAGGAGAGGTTAGGAGAAGAAGGTTGTGGAGGCTCATTCCTGGTTACTAGAGTTCCATCTGGTAATCTGTACGTAGCCTTGGTAAGATTCTGGTTGAGGAGAGCAGAGGAGAGGTTAGGAGAAGGTTGTGGAGGCTCATTCCTGGTTACTAGAGTTCCATCTGGTAATCTGTACGTAGCCTTGGTAAGATTCTGGTTGAGGAGAGCAGAGGAGAGGTTAGGAGAAGGTTGCGGAGGCTCATTCCTGGTTACTAGAGTTCCATCTGGTAATCTGTACGTAGCCTTGGTAAGATTCTGGTTGAGGAGGGCAGAGGAGAGGTTAGGAGAAGAAGGTTGTGGAGGCTCGTTCCTGGTTACTAGAGTTCCGTCTGGTAATCTGTACGTAGCCTTGGTAAGATTCTGGTTGAGGAGGGCAGAGGAGAGGTTAGGAGAAGAAGGTTGTGGAGGCTCGTTCCTGGTTACTAGAGTTCCGTCTGGTAGACGGTATGTAGCCTTGGTAAGATTCTGGTTGAGGAGGGCAGAGGAGAGGTTAGGAGAAGAAGGTTGTGGAGGCTCGTTCCTGGTTACTAGAGTTCCGTCTGGTAGACGGTATGTAGCCTTGGTAAGATTCTGGTTGAGGAGGGCAGAGGAGAGGTTAGGAGAGGATGGCTGGGGAGTTTGTTCAGTCCTGGTTACTAGAGTTCCATTCGGTAATCTGTACGTAGCCTGACGGAGGTTTGGGTTGAGAAGAGCTGAGGAGAGATTCGGAGAGAAGGAGGGAGAGGGAATCGGTTGAGGCTCGTTCTGGGTTACTAGTGTCCCATCTGGTAATTTATACGTAGCCTGACGGAGGTTTGGGTTGAGAAGAGCTGAGGAGAGGTTTGGAGAGAAGGAGGATGGTTGAGGACTGGGTTCAGTCCTGGTGACCAGAGAACCATCTGGTAGACGGTAGGTAGCTTGTCTCATGCTAGTGTTCTGCAGAGCATTAGACATCAGAGAGACAGAACCGGGAGAACCTCCACTGCTCTTGTTCCCCTCGGAACCCCCTGACATCATCACGGAACCGTCGGGTAGGCGGAACGCTGACGCCTGTAGGTGGTGGGAGGTGCTAAGAGTGGTGGACAGCGTGGGGGAGGAGGGTGGAGGAGGTCTGTGAAGAGCGGGGGAGGAGTAGGAGGCGTTGCGGAGCCGAGGGCTGAAGAGACGAGGTGAGGAGGACTGGGTCTGATAGGGGGAGAGGACGGGGGTGTAGAGGGAGGCATTCCTCTGGAGAGGAGAGGAGGCCAGGGGGTAGGAGTAGGAGGCGTTAGACAGGTTAGTGTTCTGCTGTAAGGCGTTAGACAGCTGGGGGGAGGAACCCTGGCTAACCTGTCCATCATATGACATCATCATCTGGCCACCGGGCGAGGGGGAGGGGCCTCTCTGTACAGGTGAACTATAGGACGTGTTACGCAGGTAAGAGTTCTGGAGGGGGAGGAACGAGGATCGTAACGGAGGGAGGGATGGGGGAGGGGGCCGCTGCTGAGGGGAGGTGTAGTTTACTCCTCTAAGGTGAGCGTTGGTCAGTAAGGGAGAGGCCCCTGGCTCCATAGTGTGGTTGTACTGGGTCACGACCTGGGAATGATGGGGGAGACTGGGGTGGTGGGGGAGGTCTGAAGGAGGCTGGGGAGAAGTGGTGGAAGGGAGAGGGGGCACGGGGCGGCAGGGGGAAGAGGGTTGCTTGTGTTGTGGGGAGGAGGGGCGTCTAACAGAGGGCTGTGGAGAGAGAGGACCACCCTGTTGCTTCATGGAGGGCTGTGGAGAGAGAGGACGGCCTCTGAACGACTGCCTACCAGGAGGAGGGTTCCTGGGCATGTGGACAAGAGGGTGGCCCCTCCCTACGGGGCGATGGAAACCTCCCTGGGGGTCCGCTGCGACTCCCTGACCCCTCCCGGCCGGGACACTGAGCGTGCCAACATGGGGGGGCCGGGGCCCTGCAGCTGTCCTGCTGGGGGGGGTTGACCCTCGGGGACGCTGTGAACCGACGACCTGAAGGGAGCCACGTTCTGGGTGAGAGGGGTGCCGTGCCGACTACGTCTCTGCAGGTAGGGGTTACCTGGCGAGGGCTTCACCGCCCCCATGGGCACCTGGCCACGACCCCCTCTGAGGTGCCGTGTGGAGGTGCGGGAAGGGAGGGGTGGCTGGACATACAGGAGGGGGGAGAGGAGAGTCGGCGGGGGAAGAGAGGTTAGGGGAGGGGGAGGCAGGACGGAATGTTGGAGACAGGGGTCTGTATTCCCCGAGGGGGGTTCCTTCTGAGAGGGGAGGCAGAGGGGGAGGAGGGGCGAGACAAGGTGCTTTGTTGCTTCCTTCCGCCAATCAGACGAGCTCTGGAGAGAGGAGGGGAGGGGGCCTGGGGGAATGAGGAGGGCTCCTTTTCCTCAGGGACCCTCGGGGGAGGAGGGGGACTGGCCAGGGGGAGCAGGGGGAGACGGGTGAGAGAGGAGTCTCCTCCTCCTGGACGGCTGACTCTGAGCCCTGAGGGAGGGGCCTCGTCTGGATGGGAGGGGCGAGGAAAGGGGGGAGGTGCGCCTCCTGGCTAGCGGAGAGGGGGGCAGATGGGGGGTAGGAATCCCCCTCCTGGAGAGCCGAGGGGAGAGGTGGGGGTCCATGGGGTGAGTGGGATGAGGGACGCGCCCCATACCTGGAGAACCAGGCCTTAGAGAGAGCTGAGGGGACGGGTGGGGGCCGAGACGACGCACTGGCATTGGGGAAAACATGGGGGAAAATGGGGTGGCCCTCTGTGGAGCCATCGATGGATAAGGTGAAGCCATGGTTGGATAGGGTCCCATCCCTGAGATCTCTCCCATCTGTGGAGCCATCGATGGATAAGGTGAAGCCATGGTTGGATAGGGTCCCATCCCTGAGATCTCTCCCATCTGTGGAGCCATCGATGGATAAGGAGAAGCCATGGTTGGATAGGGTCCCATCCCTGAGATCTCTCCCATCTGTGGAGCCATCGATGGATAAGGTGAAGCCATGGTTGGATAGGGTCCCATCCCTGAGATCTCTCCCATCTGTGGGGTGTATTGCTGGAACACAGGCTCTAGAGGTATGGGGGAGTGGTGATAGAAGGGGGGGTCATGAAGTGGGAGCTGTGTCACCCCAACAGGGGTGAGGGAGATCCGGCTGGGGGAGGCAGAGAGAGGGGTGCGGCCGTGGGCCTGCTGGATGAGCTTGGCTGTGGGGGTGGGGGAGGGAGGCCGGGGGTGAGATCTGGGGGTGTACTCGGGGAGTGGGAGTGGCTCGTACTGGATCTCTGACATAATGTCCAGGTCTTTGAGGGCCAGGTGAGGGGAGGAGGGGGCGTGGCCGACCTCTAATCTCTCCTTGCCAAACAGCCTGACCTGCGGCCGCGGCAGCCGGAACTGGTCTGATCCTGGGACAGCTGCTGGGTAGGACAGCTGGTCAGCCCCGTACACCACCCCCGGCTGAACTGACTCCAGAACAGCTTCCTGAGGGTAGGCTTGGTGGAGCGGGTAGGGGGGATAGGAGTTGAACTGATCAACAGCAGCATATCCCATCATCCCAGCAGCAGGGTCTGTGTGGTACAAGAGGGACTGGTCTGACAGATAGAAACCATCGTAACCCGGCAACATCCCATACTGCTCAGACATCCCATAATCCAGGTACTGCGGGTTGTAATAGCCCAACTGGTCGTCATAGTAATCCAACATCTCGTTAGTGTCGTAGTAGTAACCGTATTCCCCAGTCTCCATCGGATACAGCAGTCCGTCATCGCCATAGTAATACTCCAGACCATCGTCGCCGTAGTAACAATACTCCTCCATCGTCAACCCCTGCCTGTGGTCGAGGTAGTCAAACCCGTCATCGTAGTAACGGTACGGGTCGTAGTACTCCACCTCATCATCGCGGTACTCATAGTCGTCCTCGCTGTAGTAGTCGTAGTAGTTGCCCTTGTCGTCGTAGTAACCGTACTTGTCCTCGCAGTATTCTGTGACCTCTCCGTAGGGGTCGTAGGAGGCGTAGGTTAAAGGTCGTCCGTAACGACCTCGGGACCTCTGGTCGTACTCATCTTCATCATAGGTGAATTCTTCCTCTTCCTCATCATCCTCATAGTCCTCGTTGTAGTAGCCCCCCCTCAGCCTGGCCCTGGGGTCCCGAGTGGCGAACGACAGCTTCTTACTTGCCCTCAGACGCCCCTGGCCCTTAGAGGACAGGAATCTCCCAGTCAGCCAGTTAGTAGCTCCCGCTATCCTCCCCAGCATCCAGCCTTTACTCTTAAACCCAGACTCAGAGCTCTCGTCCTTCTTCTTGACAAACATTCCTTTAAACTTCCCCCCCAGTCCTTTAGCCTGCTCTGAGGCGGCGGGGCCGCGGGCCCCCAGGTTAGACAGCAGCAGGCCCTTCTTACCAGGAGGTTCTTTGGGCTTCTCCTCCTTCCTGGTGAACATGGAGAACTTGGAGGTGCTGGGCAGCGCTGGCTTCTCCGGAGGAGGAGATTTGGATTTCCCGAAGCCAGCGAAGAACTTAGTGGTGCCTAGGATCTGCTTGGTGTTGGTGGGAGGTTTGGTCTTCTTATGTCCTGACATCCTGAGGAACAGACGAGACGTGCTCTTCATGTTCCTCTTGGGCTGGGTCTTCACCGGCGGCGGGGGGGGTTTAGGTGCGGAGGCAGAGAAGGGCGAGGCCTTACCGGTCAGACCGCTCAGAGCCTTCAGGTGAGACTTGGCTTCCTGTTTCTTCTGGACCTTCTGGGCGGCGACTGTCTTCTTCTGTCCCTCGGCAGTGAACCCCATCATGGCCTTGGTTCCCTTGATGTTCCCCTGAGTCATCTTCTTCAGGTTCAACACTCCCATCTTCTTCATCTGCGGCTTCTTCACCTCCTCGTCCTCCTCGTCGTCGTCGTCCTCGGGGGGCGGGGGCTGGCCTCGTTTGGGGGGAGGCTTGACCATAGCCTTCATGGCTACGGCTTTAGAGGCTCCCTTCAGAGCGACCTTCCCCTTCCCTTTCTGTGGCGGTGGAGCTTTCTGCTCTTCCTCACTCTGTTCATCCTCCTCTTCCTCCTCGCTTGGCACCTCCTCCTCCTCCTCCTCTGACTTCTTTCCTTTACCTTTCTTCCCATCATCCTTTGCTTTATCTTTAGCCGGCTCCTCTTTCTTCCCTCCTTTCTTGTCCTCCTTCCCTCCTCCTTTCTTGTCCTCCTTCCCTCCTCCTTTCTTGGCTGCTGCTCCTTTCTTAGGTGGCATGTTGTCTCAGGCCAGGGATCCTGCTAGAGGGAGATGGAGCCGGTCAGAGGGTTGCTGTCCACCCGGCCGTCAAACACAGCAGCATCTCCTCCTGTCTGTCTGTCTCTGTCTGAATGAAGCTACGCCTCAGACCCACTCTTCTCTGTGAAGACTGTAACGTGAACTGAAAAAACAGCCCAACCAGACCAATGTCATCCAAAACACGATCTAGTAACGGAGTCTGAATCACAGCGGTCAGCGGGTTGGTCACATTACTTCTCAGAGTCAGACAGCTCTGTAGTCTAGCAGACTGATCCAGACTGGGGCTCCTTACAGCACAGCTCCCATCGTTCACTACTGTACCATACCAGGCTGCCAGAGGCTTGTTCACTACTGGACTACTGTACACCAGGCTGATACCATCAGCCACACTTACCACACAGACTCAATAGACAAGTCCCCTTGAAAACAGCCCAAAAGGGTCCAGACAGTCTAGCATAGCAGGAATGATCATACAGGATATTTCCAGGCAGAAAGAATCAAAAGTGTTTCCTCTGTGGTTTAGAAATGCTCCAGATATGTCAGCTGTATCGTCCTCAGACTGTCTCCCATTGTCCGAGTGTTCTGTCAGTGTTTTTCCAGTGTTCTGTCAGTGTTCTGCCAGTGTTCTGCCAGTGTTCTGTCAGTGTTCTGTCAGTGTTTTTCCAGTGTTCTGTCAGTTTTCTGCCAGTGTTCTGTCTTTGTTTTTCCAGTGTTCTGTCAGTGTTCTGTCAGTGTTCTGCCAGTGTTCTGTCAGTGTTCTGCAGTGTTCTGCCAGTGCTCTTCCAGTGTTCTGCCAGCGTTCTGTCTTTGTTTTTCCAGTGTTCTGTCAGTGTTCTGCCAGTGTTCTGCCAGTGTTCTGCCAGTGCTCTTCCAGTGTTCTGCCAGTGTTCTGTCTTTGTTTTTCCAGTGTTCAGTCAATGTTCTGCCAGTGTTCTGCAAGTGCTCTTCCAGTGTTCTGTCAGTGTTCTGTCAGTGTTCTGTCAGTGTTCTGTCAGTGTTCTGCCAGTGTTCTGCCAGTGTTCTTCCAGTGTTCTGCCAGTGTTCTGCCAGTGCTCTTCCAGTGTTCTGTCAGTGTTCTGTCAGTGTTCTGCCAGTGATCTGCCAGTGCTCTTCCAGTGTTCTGCCAGTGTTCTGTCAGTGTTCTGCCAGTGTTCTGTCAGTGTTCTGCCAGTGTTCTGCCAGTGTTCTGCCAGTGCTCTTCCAGTGTTCTGTCTGTGTTCTGTCAGTGTTCTGTCAGTGTTCTGTCAGTGTTCTGCCAGTGTTCTGTCAGTGTTCTGCCAGTGTTCTGTCAGTGTTCTGCCAGTGCTCTTCCAGTGTTCTGTCTGTGTTCTGTCAGTGTTCTGTCATTGTTCTGTCAGTGTTCTGTCAGTGCTCTTCCAGTGTTCTGCCAGTGTTCTGTCAGTGTTCTGTCAGTGTTCTGTCAGTGTTCTGTCAGTGTTCTGTCAGTGTTCTGTCAGTGTTCTGTCAGTGTTCTGCCAGTGCTCTTCCAGTGTTCTGTCTGTGTTCTGTCAGTGTTCTGTCAGTGTTCTGTCAGTGTTCTGTCAGTTTTCTGCCAGTGTTCTGTCAGTGTTCTGTCAGTTTTCTGCCAGTGTTCTTCCAGTCAGTTTTCTGCCAGTGTTCTGTCAGTGTTCTGTCAGTGTTCTGTCAGTTTTCTGCCAGTGTTCTTCCAGTGTTCTGCCAGTGTTCTGCCAGTGTTCTGCCAGTGTTCTGTCTTTGTTTTTCCAGTGTTCTGTCTTTGTTTTTCCAGTGTTCTGCCAGTGCTCTTCCAGTGTTCTGTCAGTGTTCTGCCAGTGTTCTGTCAGTTTTCTGCCAGTGTTCTGTCAGTGTTCTGTCAGTGTTCTGTCAGTTTTCTGCCAGTGTTCTTCTTCTGTCAGTTTTCTGCCAGTGTTCTGTCAGTGTTCTGTCAGTGTTCTGTCAGTTTTCTGCCAGTGTTCTTCCAGTGTTCTGCCAGTGTTCTGCCAGTGTTCTGCCAGTGTTCTGTCTTTGTTTTTCCAGTGTTCTGTCTTTGTTTTTCCAGTGTTCTGCCAGTGCTCTTCCAGTGTTCTGTCAGTGTTCTGCCAGTGTTCTGTCTTTGTTTTTCCAGTGTTCTGCCAGTGCTCTTCCAGTGTTCTGTCAGTGTTCTGCCAGTGTTCTGCCAGTGTTCTGTCGGTGCTCTGCAGCCGTTGGTTGTCTTCTTGGCTGCTGCCTGAGTTTTGGCAGCAGTTTCCCCCCACACAGAGAGAAGTGCGTCTGAGAGACTCCCCTGCTCAGGGGTATCCTCTCCTACACACGGTGTGTCAGGTGTGCGTCAGGTGTGTGAGAAAGCACATCCCACGTCAGCGTTCCTTTGTGTCCCGCAGCAGTCCTTTGTGTCTCTCCCACTGAGCCGAGACGACACTCTCTCTGGTTATGGAGCCTCCGTCCCCCGTTCACCTCAGCCCTGGGACCTGTCACCGCCTCACAGCGTGTGTGTAGTGTATGTGTGTGTGTGGCCCGTTATAGTTGCAAAGGGCACCTTAATGTATCAGCTGTACTGCTTGGGGTAACCCTATCCTGGGGCTCAGTCGTGGCTGAATAATGCAGACGGGCTGAGCTGTTGCTAAACTGTGCCTAAGAGCCCCAGACTCATAGAGCCAAAACACATACAGCTGGCACACACACCTGATACACAGACAGCTTTTACACACCTGATAAAACACAGCGTTCACACACACCTGATACACAGACAGCTTTTACACACCTGATAAAACACAGCGTTCACACACACCTGATACAAAGACAGCTTTTACACACCTGATAAAAACACAGCTTTCACACACCTGGTACAAACACAGCTGGCACACACAAACACACACACCTGACACACAGTGTGGGGAGTCACTGAACCACGACACACAGTGTGGGGAGTCACTGAACCATGATACACAGTGTGGTTGGTCACTGAACCATGACACACAGTGTGGGGAGTCACTGAACCATGATACACAGTGTGGTGGGTCACTGAACCATGATACACAGTGTGGGGAGTCACTGAACCATGATACACAGTGTGGGGAGTCACTGAACCATGATGCACAGTGTGGGGAGTCACTGAACCATGATACACAGTGTGGTGGGTCACTGAACCATGATACACAGTGTGGTGGGTCACTGAACCATGATACACAGTGTGGGGAGTCACTGAACCATGATACACAGTGTGGTGAGTCACTGAACCATGATACACAGTGTGGTGGGTCACTGAACCATGATACACAGTGTGGTGAGTCACTGAACCATGATACACAGTGTGGTGGGTCACTGAACCATGATACACAGTGTGGGGAGTCACTGAACCATGATACACAGTGTGGGGAGTCACTGAACCATGATACACAGTGTGGTGGGTCACTGAACCATGATACACAGTGTGGTGGGTCACTGAACCATGATACACAGTGTGGTGGGTCACTGAACCATGATACACAGTGTGGTGGGTCACTGAACCATGATACACAGTGATGTGTGGTCACTGAACCATGATACACAGTGTGGGGAGTCACTGAACCATGATACACAGTGTGGGGAGTCACTGAACCATGATACACAGTGTGGGGAGTCACTGAACCATGATACACAGTGTGGGGAGTCACTGAACCATGATACACAGTGTGGTGGGTCACTGAACCATGATACACAGTGTGGGGAGTCACTGAACCATGATACACAGTGTGGGGAGTCACTGAACCATGATACACAGTGTGGGGAGTCACTGAACCATGATACACAGTGTGGGGAGTCACTGAACCATGATACACAGTGTGGGGAGTCACTGAACCATGATACACAGTGTGGGGAGTCACTGAACCATGATACACAGTGTGGGGAGTCACTGAACCATGATACACAGTGTGGGGAGTCACTGAACCACGATACACAGTGTGGGGAGTCACTGAACCATGATACACAGTGTGGGGAGTCACTGAACCATGATACACAGTGTGGGGAGTCACTGAACCATGATACACAGTGTGGGGAGTCACTGAACCACGATACACAGTGTGGTGAGTCACTGAACCATGATACACAGAGGATACAGCTAATAGCACTAAACCATGATACACAGTGTGGTGAGTCACTGAACCATGATACACAGAGGATACAGCTAATAGCACTAAACCATGATACACAGTGTGGGGAGTCACTGAACCATGACACACAGTGTGGGGAGTCACTGAACCATGACACACACTGTGGGGAGTCACTGAACCACGATACACAGTGTGGGGAGTCACTGAACCACGATACACAGTGTGGGGAGTCACTGAACCATGACACACAGTGTGGGGAGTCACTGAACCATGATACACAGTGTGGTGAGTCACTGAACCATGATACACAGTGTGGTGGGTCACTGAACCATGATACACAGTGTGGTGGGTCACTGAACCATGATACACAGTGTGGTGGGTCACTGAACCATGATACACAGAGGATACAGCTAATAGCACTAAACCATGATACACAGAGGATACAGCTAATAGCACTAAACCATGATACACAGAGGATACAGCTAATAGCACTAAACCATGATACACAGAGGATACAGCTAATAGCACTAAACCATGATACACAGAGGATACAGCTAATAGCACTAAACCATGATACACAGAGGATACAGCTAATAGCACTAAACCATGATACACAGAGGATACAGCTAATAGCACTAAACCATGATACACAGAGGATACAGCTAATAGCACTAAACCATGATACACAGAGGATACAGCTAATAGCACTAAACCATGATACACAGATGATACAGCTAATAGCACTAAACCATGATACACAGAGGATACAGCTAATAGCACTAAACCATGATACACAGAGGATACAGCTAATAGCACTAAACCATGATACACAGAGGATACAGCTAATAGCACTAAACCATGATACACAGATGTGGAGTTTCACGCAAATAAGGACAGAGAAAAGGCAGAAAAATCTATTGTTGCAAGACCCAGAACTCTGTGTTGGTGTCGTGTTGGTGAGTGTGTTGTGTCGTCGGAGAGCATTATGGAAATGAATCATGTTAATTCATTGATGACTGGTTGATACGCCAGGAGGTCATGACTGTGGCAGATATACATATTTAATAGCTGCCCTGCATTCAGCCCACGCTGCAGGATAAAACATTCATCACAACCAGCTAAATATACCACTGGGTTAACCTGCTAGATATATAATAAATATACCACTGGGTTAACCTGCTAGATATATAATACATATACCACTGGGTTAAATATATAATAAATATACCACTGGGTTAACCTGCTAAATATATAATAAATATACCACTGGGTTAAATATATAATAAATATACCACTGGGTTAACCTGCTAAATATATAATAAATATACCACTGGGTTAAATATATAATAAATATACCACTGGGTTAACCTGCTAGATATATAATAAATATACCACTGGGTTAACCTGCTAGATATATAATAAATATACCACTGGGTTAAATATATAATAAATATACCACTGGGTTAAATATATAATAAATATACCACTGGGTTAAATATATAATAAATATACCACTGGGTTAAATATATAATAAATATACCACTGGGTTAAATATATAATAAATATACCACTGGGTTAAATATATAATAAATATACCACTGGGTTAAATATATAATAAATATACCACTGGGTTAACCTGCTAGATATATAATAAATATACCACTGGGTTAAATATATAATAAATATACCACTGGGTTAACCTGCTAAATATATAATAAATATACCACTGGGTTAACCTGCTAGATATATAATAAATATACCACTGGGTTAACCTGCTAGATATATAATAAATATACCACTGGGTTAACCTGCTAGATATATAATAAATATACCACTGGGTTAAATATATAATAAATATACCACTGGGTTAAATATATAATAAATATACCACTGGGTTAACCTGCTAGATATATAATAAATATACCACTGGGTTAACCTGCTAAATATATAATAAATATACCACTGGGTTAACCTGCTAAATATATAATAAATATACCACTGGGTTAACCTGCTAAATATATAATAAATATATAATAAATATACCACTGGGTTAACCTGCTAAATATATAATAAATATACCACTGGGTTAACCTGCTAAATATATAATAAATATACCACTGGGTTAAATATATAATAAATATAAATATACCACTGGGTTAACCTGCTAAATATATAATAAATATACCACTGGGTTAACCTGCTAAATATATAATAAATATACCACTGGGTTAACCTGCTAAATATATAATAAATATACCACTGGGTTAACCTGCTAAATATATAATAAATATACCACTGGGTTAACCTGCTAAATATATAATAAATATACCACTGGGTTAACCTGCTAAATATATAATAAATATACCACTGGGTTAACCTGCTAAATATATAATAAATATACCACTGGGTTAAATATATAATAAATATACCACTGGGTTAACCTGCTAAATATATAATAAATATACCACTGGGTTAACCTGCTAAATATATAATAAATATACCACTGGGTTAACCTGCTAAATATATAATAAATATACCACTGGGTTAACCTGCTAAATATATAATAAATATACCACTGGGTTAACCTGCTAGATATATAATAAATATACCACTGGGTTAACCTGCTAGATATATAATAAATATACCACTGGGTTAACCTGCTAGATATATAATAAATATACCACTGGGTTAACCTGCTAGATATATAATAAATATACCACTGGGTTAACCTGCTAAATATATAATAAATATACCACTGGGTTAAATATATAATAAATATACCACTGGGTTAAATATATAATAAATATACCACTGGGTTAACCTGCTAGATATATAATAAATATACCACTGGGTTAACCTGCTAAATATATAATAAATATACCACTGGGTTAACCTGCTAAATATATAATAAATATACCACTGGGTTAACCTGCTAAATATATAATAAATATACCACTGGGTTAAATATATAATAAATATACCACTAGGTTAACCTGCTAGATATATAATAAATATACCACTGGGTTAACCTGCTAAATATATAATAAATATACCACTGGGTTAACCTGCTAAATATATAATAAATATACCACTGGGTTAACCTGCTAGATATATAATAAATATACCACTGGGTTAACCTGCTAAATATATAATAAATATACCACTGGGTTAACCTGCTAGATATATAATAAATATACCACTGGGTTAACCTGCTAAATATATAATAAATATACCACTGGGTTAACCTGCTAAATATATAATAAATATACCACTGGGTTAAATATATAATAAATATACCACTTAACCTTAAATATATAATAAATATACCACTGGGTTAACCTGCTAATATATAATAAATATACCACTGGGTTAACCTATATAATAAATATACCACTGGGTTAAATATATAATAAATATACCACTGGGTTAACCTGCTAAATATATAATAAATATACCACTGGGTTAACCTGCTAAATATATAATAAATATACCACTGGGTTAAATATATAATAAATATACCACTGGGTTAACCTGCTAGATATATAATAAATATACCACTGGGTTAACCTGCTAAATATATAATAAATATACCACTGGGTTAACCTGCTAAATATATAATAAATATACCACTGGGTTAACCTGCTAGATATATAATAAATATACCACTGGGTTAAATATATAATAAATATACCACTGGGTTAAATATATAATAAATATACCACTGGGTTAAATATATAATAAATATACCACTGGGTTAACCTGCTAGATATATAATAAATATACCACTGGGTTAACCTGCTAAATATATAATAAATATACCACTGGGTTAACCTGCTAGATATATAATAAATATACCACTGGGTTAACCTGCTAGATATATAATAAATATACCACTGGGTTAACCTGCTAGATATATAATAAATATACCACTGGGTTAACCTGCTAGATATATAATAAATATACCACTGGGTTAACCTGCTAAATATATAATAAATATACCACTGGGTTAACCTGCTAGATATATAATAAATATACCACTGGGTTAAATATATAATAAATATACCACTGGGTTAACCTGCTAAATATATAATAAATATACCACTGGGTTAACCTGCTAAATATATAATAAATATACCACTGGGTTAACCTGCTAGATATATAATAAATATACCACTGGGTTAACCTGCTAAATATATAATAAATATACCACTGGGTTAACCTGCTAAATATATAATAAATATACCACTGGGTTATTCATTATTTTTACTATTTTCTACATTGTAGAATAATAGTGAAGAGATCAAAATGATGCAATAACACATATGGAATCAGGTAGTAACCAAAAAAGTGTTAAACAAATCCAAATATAATTTATATTCTTCAAAGTAGCCGTTGCCTTGATGACAGCTTTGCACACTCTTGGTATGTCCTTCGTTCTGAGCCATAGGCTAAATCAAAGCATATTAGTTTTAAAATCAAATAACAAAGGAAGCCTTGAATCATTTGCCTGAACAATAAATAAACTGTTCCATGTTGGTCATTGCGTTCACAAATGCAACTGTTTTTAGTCTGTAAAAAAGGCTTTACCATTTCCCCCCCGTTGGAACAGACTGTCTGGTTCACTGTTCTAGAACAGACTGTCTGGTACACTGATAATTGAGTTAGTGTTCTAGAACAGACTGTCTGGTACACTGATAATTGAGTTAGTGTTCTAGAACAGACTGTCTGGTACACTGTTCTAGAACAGACTGTCTGGTTCACTGTTCTAGAACAGACTGTCTGGTACACTGTTCTAGAACAGACTGTCTGGTACACTGTTCTAGAACAGACTGTCTGGTACACTGTTCTAGAACAGACTGTCTGGTTCACTGTTCTAGAACAGACTGTCTGGTACACTGTTCTAGAACAGACTGTCTGGTACACTGTTCTAGAACAGACTGTCTGGTACACTGATAATTGAGTTAGTGTTGTTTATAAACATGGACATTGAAATCTAAAAGCACCCGTGTGTGTCATAACAGTCCTGAAGCTCCTCCTCCTCCTCCTGCTTTTTCTTCGTCTCCAGTCGTTTCCACAACTAAGTCACACGTCTTCCAGACATCTGACTTTTTGTTTTTCACGTCCTCTATTTTGCTGTCAATGTGTTATGGTGTTCCCGAGGTAAACAAACGTATCGCTGTGATTATGATCGTCTGCAGGTCAGACCCTATTGGTCACCTGAATGTTATGCATATACATACAAGGGATGGAGGAATAGGGAATGTCTTTTATTTCAGTAACCAAACTTTTCAGTCAGAGAAACAACGAGAAAGTAGAAATGGCTGTAATGATGTTGAAGCTTCAGCACCGGGGACAGTGTGATAAACACTATTACTGTAGTGTGGTGTCTGCTTGCTTCAGCACCAGGGGACAGTGTGATAAACACTATTACTGTAGTGTGGTGTCTGCTTGCTTCAGCACTGGGGACAGTGTGATAAACACTATTGCTGTAGTGTGGTGTCTGCTTGCTTCAGCACCAGGGACAGTGTGATAAACACTATTACTGTAGTGTGGTGTCTGCTTGCTTCAGCACCAGGGACAGTGTGATAAACACTATTACTGTAGTGTGGTGTCTAGTGGGACAGTGTGATAAACACTATTACTGTAGTGTGGTGTCTGCTTCAGCACCAGGGACAGTGTGATAAACACTATTACTGTAGTGTGGTGTCTGCTTGCTTCAGCACCAGGGACAGTGTGATAAACACTATTACTGTAGTGTGGTGTCTGCTTGCTTCAGCACCAGGGACAGTGTAATAAACACTATTACTGTAGTGTGGTGTCTGCTTGCTTCAGCACCAGGGACAGTGTAATAAACACTATTACTGTAGTGTGGTGTCTGCTTGCTTCAGCACCGGGGACAGTGTGATAAACACTATTACTGTAGTGTGGTGTCTGCTTGCTTCAGCACCAGGGACAGTGTGATAAACACTATTACTGTAGTGTGGTGTCTGCTTGCTTCAGCACCAGGGACAGTGTGATAAACACTATTACTGTAGTGTGGTGTCTGCTTGCTTCAGCACCAGGGACAGTGTGATAAACACTATTACTGTAGTGTGGTGTCTGCTTGCTTCAGCACCGGGGACAGTGTAATAAACACTATTACTGTAGTGTGGTGTCTGCTTGCTTCAGCACCGGGGACAGTGTAATAAACACTATTACTGTAGTGTGGTGTCTGCTTGCTTCAGCACCGGGGACAGTGTAATAAACACTATTGCTGTAGTGTGGTGTCTGCTTGCTTCAGCACCAGGGACAGTGTGATAAACACTATTACTGTAGTGTGGTGTCTGCTTGCTTCAGCACCAGGGACAGTGTGATAAACACTATTACTGTAGTGTGGTGTCTGCTTGCTTCAGCACCGGGGACAGTGTAATAAACACTATTGCTGTAGTGTGGTGTCTGCTTGCTTCAGCACCAGGGACAGTGTGATAAACACTATTACTGTAGTGTGGTGTCTGCTTGCTTCAGCACCAGGGACAGTGTGATAAACACTATTGCTGTATTGTGGTGTCTGCTTGCTTCAGCACCAGGGACAGTGTAATAAACACTATTACTGTAGTGTGGTGTCTGCTTGCTTCAGCACCAGGGACAGTGTAATAAACACTATTACTGTAGTGTGGTGTCTGCTTGCTTCACTATTACTGTAGTGTGGTGTCTGCTTGCTTCAGCACCGGGGACAGTGTAATAAACACTATTACTGTAGTGTGGTGTCTGCTTGCTTCAGCACCAGGGACAGTGTGATAAACACTATTACTGTAGTGTGGTGTCTGCTTGCTTCAGCACCGGGGACAGTGTGATAAACACTATTACTGTAGTGTGGTGTCTGCTTGCTTCAGCACCAGCACTATTGGGACAGTGGGGACAGTGTGATAAACACTATTACTGTAGTGTGGTGTCTGCTTGCTTCAGCACCAGGGACAGTGTAATAAACACTATTACTGTAGTGTGGTGTCTGCTTGCTTCAGCACTGGGGACAGTGTGATAAACACTATTGCTGTATTGTGGTGTCTGCTTGCTTCAGCACCAGGGACAGTGTAATAAACACTATTACTGTAGTGTGGTGTCTGCTTGCTTCAGCACCAGGGACAGTGTAATAAACACTATTACTGTAGTGTGGTGTCTGCTTGCTTCAGCACCGGGGACAGTGTAATAAACACTATTACTGTAGTGTGGTGTCTGCTTGCTTCAGCACCAGGGACAGTGTGATAAACACTATTACTGTAGTGTGGTGTCTGCTTGCTTCAGCACCGGGGACAGTGTGATAAACACTATTGCTGTAGTGTGGTGTCTGCTTGCTTCAGCACCAGGGACAGTGTGATAAACACTATTACTGTAGTGTGGTGTCTGCTTGCTTCAGCACCAGGGACAGTGTAATAAACACTATTACTGTAGTGTGGTGTCTGCTTGCTTCAGCACTGGGGACAGTGTGATAAACACTATTGCTGTATTGTGGTGTCTGCTTGCTTCAGCACCAGGGACAGTGTAATAAACACTATTACTGTAGTGTGGTGTCTGCTTGCTTCAGCACCGGAGACAGTGTGATAAACACTATTGCTGTAGTGTGGTGTCTGCTTGCTTCAGTACCGGGGACAGTGTGATAAACACTATTGCTGTATTGTGGTGTCTGCTTGCTTCATCACCAGGGACAGTGTAATAAACACTATTGCTGTAGTGTGGTGTCTGCTTGCTTCAGCACCAGGGACAGCGTGATAAACACTATTGCTGTAGTGTGGTGTCTGCTTGCTTCATCACCAGGGACAGTGTAATAAACACTATTACTGTAGTGTGGTGTCTGCTTGCTTCAGCACCAGGGACAGTGTAATAAACACTATTACTGTAGTGTGGTGTCTGCTTGCTTCAGCACCGGAGACAGTGTGATAAACACTACTGCTGTAGTGTGGTGTCTGCTTGCTTCAGCACCGGAGACAGTGTGATAAACACTATTGCTGTAGTGTGGTGTCTGCTTGCTTCAGTACCGGGGACAGTGTGATAAACACTATTGCTGTATTGTGGTGTCTGCTTGCTTCAGCACCGGAGACAGTGTGATAAACACTATTGCTGTAGTGTGGTGTCTGCTTGCTTCAGCACCGGGGACAGTGAGCTGTAGTGTGGTGTCTGCTTGCTTCAGCACCAGGGACAGCGTGATAAACACTATTGCTGTAGTGTGGTGTCTGCTTGCTTCATCACCAGGGACAGTGTAATAAACACTATTACTGTAGTGTGGTGTCTGCTTGCTTCAGCACCAGGGACAGTGTAATAAACACTATTACTGTAGTGTGGTGTCTGCTTGCTTCAGCACCGGGGACAGTGTGATAAACACTATTGCTGTAGTGTGGTGTCTGCTTGCTTCAGCACCAGGGACAGTGTGATAAACACTAATGCTGTAGTGTGGTGTCTGCTTGCTTCAGCACCGGAGACAGTGTTCAAACACTATTGCTGACTGTGGTAATGCTTGCTTCAGCACACGGAGACAATGTGATAAACACTATTGCTGTAGTGTGGTGTCTGCTATGCTTCAGCACCGGGGACACTGAGCTGTATGTGTGTCTGCTTGCTTCAGCACCTGTAATAAACACTATACTACTGTAGTGTGGTGTCTGCATCTTCAGCACAGAGACAGTGTGATAAACACTATTACTGTAGACACTGTATAATTGTCTGACTTGCTTCAGCACCAGGAGACAGTGTGATAAACACTATTGCTGTAGTGTGGTGTCTGCTTGCTTCAGCACTGTGAGCTGTAGTGTGGTGTCTGCAGACACTGACTTGCTTCAGACACCAGGGACAGCGTGACTAAACAGACACTGTAGTGTGGTGTCTGTTTGCTTCAGACACCAGGGACAGTGTAATAAACACTATTACTGTAGTGTGGTGTCTGTTACTTCAGCACCAGGGACAGTGTAATAAACACTATTACTGTAGTGTGGTGTCTGCTTGCTTCAGCACCTGGGGACAGTGTAATAAACACTATTACTGTAGTGTGGTGTCTGCTTGCTTCAGCACCGGAGACAGTGTGATAAACACTATTGCTGTAGTGTGTGTCTGCTTGCTTCAGCACCGGGACAGTGTGATAAACACTATTGTTGTAGTGTGGTGTCTGCTTGTTCATAACAGGGACAGTGTGATAAACACTATTGCTGTAGTGTGGTGTCTGCTTGCTTCAGTAACAGTGAGCTGTAGTGTGGTGTCTGCTTGCTTCAGTACACTGACAGTGTGATAAACACTATTGCTGTATTGTGGTGTCTGCTTTACTTCAGCACCTGGGACAGTGTGATAAACACTATTGCTGTACTGTGGTGTCTGCTTGCTTCAGCACCAGGGACAGTGTAATAAACACTATTACTGTAGTGTGGTGTCTGCTTGCAGCACCAGGGACAGTGACTGTAGTGTGGTGTCTGCTAAGCACTATTGAGCTGTATAATGTGTCTGCTTGCTTCAGCACCGGAGACAGTGAGCTGTAGTGTGGTGTCTGCTTGCTTCATCACCGGGGACAGCGTGATAAACACTATTGCTGTAGTGTGGTGTCTGCTTGCTTCAGCACCGGAGACAGTGTAATAAACACTATTGCTGTAGTGTGGTGTCTGCTTGCTTCAGCACCAGGGACAGTGTAATAAACACTATTGCTGTAGTGTGGTGTCTGCTTGCTTCAGCACCAGGGACAGTGTAATAAACACTATTGCTGTAGTGTGGTGTCTGCTTGCTTCAGCACCGGGGACAGTGTGATAAACACTATTGCTGTATTGTGGTGTCTGCTTGCTTCAGCACCAGGGACAGTGAGCTGTAGTGTGGTGTCTGCTTGCTTCAGCACCGGAGACAGTGTGATAAACACTATTGTTGTAGTGTGGTGTCTGCTTGCTTCAGCACCGGAGACAGTGAGCTGTAGTGTGGTGTCTGCTTGCTTCATCACCGGGGACAGTGAGCTATAACATCACCGGGGACAGTGAGCTGTAGTGTGGTGTCTGTTGCTTCAGCACCGGAGACAGTGTGATAAACACTATTGCTGAGTGTGGTGTCTGTTACTTAACCAGGGACAGTGAGCTGACTGTATGTCTGCTGTTCATCACCAGAGGGACAGTGAGCTGTAGTGTATGTCTGTTTGCTTCAGCACCGGAGACAGTGTGATAAACACTATTGCTGTAGTGTGGTGTCTGCTTGCTTCAGCACCGGGGACAGTGTGATAAACACTATTGCTGTAGTGTGGTGTCTGCTTGCTTCAGCACCGGGGACAGTGTGATAAACACTATTGCTGTAGTGTGGTGTCTGCTTGCTTCAGCACCGGGGACAGTGTGATAAACACTATTGCTGTAGTGTGGTGTCTGCTTGCTTCAGCACCAGGGACAGTGAGCTGTAGTGTGGTGTCTGCTTGCTTCAGCACCAGGGACAGTGAGCTGTAGTGTGGTGTCTGCTTGCTTCAGCACCAGGGACAGTGAGCTGTAGTGTGGTGTCTGCTTGCTTCAGCACCGGGGACAGTGAGCTGTAGTGTGGTGTCTGCTTGCTTCAGCAGGGAGGAGAGAGACATCTTTTCTTTTTTTTTAACACAGCTTGGCAAATATAAGCCCGGCCCAAATTGAATTGCTGACAGGCCCGTACCTTACCCTACAGACAGACAGTAATGTAATTGCTGACAGGCCCGTACCTTACCCTACAGACAGACAGTAATGTAATTGCTGACAGGCCCGTACCTTACCCTACAGACAGACACAATGACCCGTACCTACAGACAGACAGTAATTGTAATTGCTGACAGGCTCCCCCTTGAGTCATTTGTGTGTGTCTTCATGTTTTAACATCAAACAGTGCGCTTAAATCGTCAGACAAGCTCAGTGCATACAATTGATTTTATTGTGTTTATCAGGGCCTAAAATAAACGTTTTGGACCACCAGTCAAATGAGGCAGATAGATTTAAAAATCTACCACCCACTCAGATTCCCCCCTACCAGTAATGCTGGTATATTGTTTAAAGTAATTTAATGTGGACCTGTAAAATAAAAAAAAAGTCGCCTGCCCCTTTAAGAGCGGGAGGTTACCGCGGTAACGCTGTTGGTTCCTGTGAGAGTCTGACTATAGTGTCCGGGCGTAGCTTCTCTTTCCGAGCTAGTGGTTGAAACGCAAACATTTCGATACAAAGTTAGCTTGTGAACAAAACAAATAAGAAGTAATGCTGGTATATTGTTTAAAGTAATTTAATGTGGACCTGTAAAATAAAAAAAAAGTCGCCTGCCCCTTTAAGAGCGGGAGGTTACCGCGGTAACGCTGTTGGTTCCTGTGAGAGTCTGACTATAGTGTCCGGGCGTAGCTTCTCTTTCCGAGCTAGTGGTTGAAACGCAAAACAATGTAAATAGCCAAGAAAGACAACACTGACTGTAGACTTTATTGTTACTATAATTTTAATGGCCTGTAAAATCACAAAGCGCTGACTAAAAAAGACCTGCATCCTTTAATTAACTATAGCTGACTATAGTGTCTATACAAAGACCAATCGACTAGTGGTTGAAAGACAGACGAATGTTACTTAGCCAAGAAAGACAATGTGTATAATTTCAGTTACAGATAAATATTCTGTTTTACGGCCTGTTCACTGAGTTAAAAACTGCATAATGTTACTATAACAGACAGACACTGACTGCATAATGTTACTATAACAGACACTGACTGTATAATGTTACTATAACAGACACTGACTGTATAATGTTACTATAACAGACACTGACTGTATAATGTTACTATAACAGACACTGACTGTATAATGTTACTATAACAGACAGACACTGACTGTATAATGTTACTATAACAGACAGACACTGACTGTATAATGTTACTATAACAGACACTGACTGTATAATGTTACTATAACAGACACTGACTGTATAATGTTACTATAACAGACACTGACTGTATAATGTTACTATAACAGACACTGACTGTATAATGTTACTATAACAGACACTGACTGTATAATGTTACTATAACAGACACTGACTGTATAATGTTACTATAACAGACACACTGACTGTATAATGTTACTATAACAGACACTGACTGTATAATGTTACTATAACAGACAGACACTGACTGTATAATGTTACTATAAATGTTACTATAACAGACACTGACTGTATAATGTTACTATAACAGACAGACACTGACTGTATAATGTTACTATAACAGACAGACACTGACTGTATAATGTTACTATAACAGACACTGACTGTATAATGTTACTATAACAGACACTGACTGTATAATGTTACTATAACAGACACTGACTGTATAATGTTACTATAACAGACACTGACTGTATAATGTTACTATAACAGACACTGACTGTATATAAACAGACACTGTTATAATGTTACTATAACAGACACTGACTGTATAATGTTACTATAACAGACACTGACTGTATAATGTTACTATAACAGACACTGACTGTATAATGTTACTATAACAGACACTGACTGTATAATGTTACTATAACAGACAGACACTGACTGTATAATGTTACTATAACAGACACTGACTGTATAATGTTACTATAACAGACACTGACTGTATAATGTTACTATAACAGACACTGACTGTATAATGTTACTATAACAGACACACTGACTGTATAATGTTACTATAACAGACAGACTGTATAATGTTACTATAACAGACACTGACTGTATAATGTTACTATAACAGACACTGACTGTATAATGTTACTATAACAGACACTGACTGTATAATGTTACTATAACAGACACTGACTGTATAATGTTACTATAACAGACAGACACTGACTGTATAATGTTACTATAACAGACACTGACTGTATAATGTTACTATAACAGACACTGACTGTATAATGTTACTGACTGTATAATGTTACTATAACAGACACTGACTGTATAATGTTACTATAACAGACACTGACTGTATAATGTTACTATAACAGACAGACACTGACTGTATAATGTTACTATAACAGACACTGACTGTATAATGTTACTATAACAGACACTGACTGTATAATGTTACTATAACAGACACTGACTGTATAATGTTACTATAACAGACAGTATAATGACAGACTGACTGTATAATGTTACTATAACAGACAGACACTGACTGTATAATGTTACTATAACAGACAGACACTGACTGTATAATGTTACTATAACAGACACTGACTGTATAATGTTACTATAACAGACACTGACTGTATAATGTTACTATAACAGACACTGACTGTATAATGTTACTATAACAGACACTGACTGTATAATGTTACTATAACAGACAGACACTGACTGTATAATGTTACTATAACAGACAGACACTGACTGTATAATGTTACTATAACAGACAGACACTGACTGTATAATGTTACTATAACAGACACTGACTGTATAATGTTACTATAACAGACAGACACTGACTGTATAATGTTACTATAACAGACAGACACTGACTGTATAATGTTACTATAACAGACAGACACTGACTGTATAATGTTACTATAACAGACACTGACTGTATAATGTTACTATAACAGACACTGACTGTATAATGTTACTATAACAGACAGACACTGACTGTATAATGTTACTATAACAGACACTGACTGTATAATGTTACTATAACAGACAGACACTGACTGTATAATGTTACTATAACAGACACTGACTGTATAATGTTACTATAACAGACAGACACTGACTGTATAATGTTACTATAACAGACAGACACTGACTGTATAATGTTACTATAACAGACACTGACTGTATAATGTTACTATAACAGACACTGACTGTATAATGTTACTATAACAGACACTGACTGTATAATGTTACTATAACTGACTGTATAATGTTACTATAACAGACAGACACTGACTGTATAATGTTACTATAACAGACACTGACTGTATAATGTTACTATAACAGACACTGACTGTATAATGTTACTATAACAGACACTGACTGTATAATGTTACTATAACAGACACTGACTGTATAATGTTACTATAACAGACAGACACTGACTGTATAATGTTACTATAACAGACACTGACTGTATAATGTTACTATAACAGACACTGACTGTATAATGTTACTATAACAGACACTGACTGTATAATGTTACTATAACAGACACTGACTGTATAATGTTACTATAACAGACACTGACTGTATAATGTTACTATAACAGACACTGCCTGTAACAGACAGACACTGACTGTATAATGTTACTATAACAGACAGACACTGACTGTATAATGTTACTATAACAGACATTGACTGTATAATGTTACTATAACAGACACTGACTGTATAATGTTACTATAACAGACACTGACTGTATAATGTTACTATAACAGACACTGACTGTATAATGTTACTATAACAGACACTGACTGTATAATGTTACTATAACAGACACTGACTGTATAATGTTACTATAACAGACAGACACTGACTGTATAATGTTACTATAACAGACTGTATAATGACTATAACAGACAGACTGACTGTATAATGTTACTATAACAGACACTGACTGTATAATGTTACTATAACAGACAGACACTGACTGTATAATGTTACTATAACAGACACTGACTGTATAATGTTACTATAACAGACACTGACTGTATAATGTTACTATAACAGACACTGACTGTATAATGTTACTATAACAGACAGACACTGACTGTATAATGTTACTATAACAGACAGACTGTATAATGTTACTGACACTGACTGTATAATGTTACTATAACAGACACTGACTGTATAATGTTACTATAACAGACACTGACTGTATAATGTTACTATAACAGACACTGACTGTATAATGTTACTATAACAGACACTGACTGTATAATGTTACTATAACAGACTGACTGACTGTATAATGTTACTATAACAGACACTGACTGTATAATGTTACTATAACAGACACTGACTGTATAATGTTACTATAACAGACACTGACTGTATAATGTTACTATAACAGACACTGACTGTATAATGTTACTATAACAGACAGACACTGACTGTATAATGTTACTATAACAGACACTGACTGTATAATGTTACTATAACAGACACTGACTGTATAATGTTACTATAACAGACACTGACTGTATAATGTTACTATAACAGACACTGACTGTATAATGTTACTATAACAGACACTGACTGTATAATGTTACTATAACAGACAGACTGTATAATGTTACTGACACTGACTGTATAATGTTACTATAACAGACACTGACTGTATAATGTTACTATAACAGACACTGACTGTATAATGTTACTATAACAGACACTGACTGTATAATGTTACTATAACAGACACTGACTGTATAATGTTACTATAACAGACACTGACTGTTATAATGTTACTATAACAGACAGACACTGACTGTATAATGTTACTATAACAGAACAGACAGACACTGACTGTATAATGTTACTATAACAGACACACTGACTGTATAATGTTACTATAACAGACACTGACTGTATAATGTTACTATAACAGACACACTGACTGTATAATGTTACTGACTAAATGTTAGACAGACACTGACTGTATAATGTTACTATAACAGACAGACACTGACTGTATAATGTTACTATAACAGACACTGACTGTATAATGTTACTATAACAGACACACTGACTGTATAATGTTACTATAACAGACACACTGACTGTATAATGTTACTATAACAGACACTGACTGTATAATGTTACTATAACAGACACTGACTGTATAATGTTACTATAACAGACACTGACTGTATAATGTTACTATAACAGACAGACACTGACTGTATAATGTTACTATAACAGACACTGACTGTATAATGTTACTATAACAGACAGACACTGACTGTATAATGTTACTATAACAGACACTGACTGTATAATGTTACTATAACAGACACTGACTGTATAATGTTACTATAACAGACAGACACTGACTGTATAATGACACAGACACTGACTGTATAATGTTACTATAACAGACACTGACTGTATAATGTTACTATAACAGACACTGACTGTATAATGTTACTATAACAGACACTGACTGTATAATGTTACTATAACAGACACTGACTGTATAATGTTACTATAACAGACAGACACTGACTGTATAATGTTACTATAACAGACACTGACTGTATAATGTTACTATAACAGACACACTGACTGTATAATGTTACTATAACAGACACTGACTGTATAATGTTACTATAACAGACACTGACTGTATAATGTTACTATAACAGACACTGACTGTATAATGTTACTATAACAGACACTGACTGTATAATGTTACTATAACAGACACTGACTGACTATAATGTTACTATAACAGACACTGACTGTATAATGTTACTATAACAGACAGACACTGACTGTATAATGTTACTATAACAGACACACTGACTATAACAGACACTGACTGTATAATGTTACTATAACAGACAGACACTGACTGTATAATGTTACTATAACAGACACTGACTGTATAATGTTACTATAACAGACACTGACTGTATAATGTTACTATAACAGACACTGACTGTATAATGTTACTATAACAGACACTGACTGTATAATGTTACTATAACAGACACTGACTGTATAATGTTACTATAAATGTTACTATAACAGACACTGACTGTATAATGTTACTATAACAGACACTGACTGTATAATGTTACTATAACAGACACTGACTGTATAATGTTACTATAACAGACACTGACTGTATAATGTTACTATAACAGACACTGACTGTATAATGTTACTATAACAGACACTGACTGTATAATGTTACTATAACAGACACTGACTGTAAATGACTGACTGACTTAATGTTACTATAACAGACAGACACTGACTGTATAATGTTACTATAACAGACACTGACTGTATAATGTTACTATAACAGACACTGACTGTATAATGTTACTATAACAGACACTGACTGTATAATGTTACTATAACAGACACTGACTGTATAATGACTGTATAATGTTACTATAACAGACACTGACTGTATAATGTTACTATAACAGACACTGACTGTATAATGTTACTATAACAGACAGACACTGACTGTATAATGTTACTATAACAGACACTGACTGTATAATGTTACTATAACAGACAGACACTGACTGTATAATGTTACTATAACAGACACTGACTGTATAATGTTACTATAACAGACACTGACTGTATAATGTTACTATAACAGACACTGACTGTATAATGTTACTATAACAGACACTGACTGTATAATGTTACTATAACAGACAGACACTGACTGTATAATGTTACTATAACAGACACTGACTGTATAATGTTACTATAACAGACACTGACTGTATAATGTTACTATAACAGACACTGACTGTATAATGTTACTATAACAGACACTGACTGTATAATGTTACTATAACAGACACTGACTGTATAATGTTACTATAACAGACACTGACTGTATAATGTTACTATAACAGACACTGACTGTATAATGACTGACTGTATAATGTTACTATAACAGACACTGACTGTATAATGTTACTATAACAGACACTGACTGTATAATGTTACTATAACAGACACTGACTGTATAATGTTACAGACACTGACTGTATAATGTTACTACAGACACTGACTGTATAATGTTACTATAACAGACACTGACTGTATAATGTTACTATAACAGACACTGACTGTAACTATAACAGACACTGACTGTATAATGTTACTATAACAGACACTGACTGTATAATGTTACTATAACAGACACTGACTGTATAATGTTACTATAACAGACACTGACTGTATAATGTTACTATAACAGACACTGACTGTATAATGTTACTATAACAGACACTGACTGTATAATGTTACTATAACAGACACTGACTGTATAATGTTACTATAACAGACACTGACTGTATAATGTTACTATAACAGACACTGACTGTATAATGTTACTATAACAGACACTGACTGTATAATGTTACTATAACAGACACTGACTGTATAATGTTACTATAACAGACACTGACTGTATAATGTTACTATAACAGACACTGACTGTATAATGTTACTATAACAGACACACTGACTGCATAATGTTACTATAACAGACACTGACTGTATAATGTTACTATAACAGACAGACACTGACTGTATATAATAACAGTTACTATAACATAACAGACACTGACTGTATAATGTTACTATAACAGACACTGACTGTATAATGTTACTATAACAGACACTGACTGTATAATGTTACTATAACAGACACTGACTGTATAATGTTACTATAACAGACACTGACTGTATAATGTTACTATAACAGACACTGACTGTATAATGTTACTATAACAGACACTGACTGTATAATGTTACTATAACAGACACTGACTGTATAATGTTACTATAACAGACAGACACTGACTGTATAATGTTACTATAACAGACACTGACTGTATAATGTTACTATAACAGACATAATGTTACACAGACTGTATAATGTTACTATAACAGACACTGACTGTATAATGTTACTATAACAGACACTGACTGTATAATGTTACTATAACAGACACTGACTGTATAATGTTACTATAACAGACACTGACTGTATAATGTTACTATAACAGACACTGACTGTATAATGTTACTATAACAGACACTGACTGTATAATGTTACTATAACAGACACTGACACTGACTGTATAATGTTACTATAACAGACACTGACTGCATAATGTTACTATAACAGACACACTGACTGTATAATGTTACTATAACAGACACTGACTGTATAATGTTACTATAACAGACACTGACTGTATAATGTTACTATAACAGACACTGACTGTATAATGTTACTATAACAGACACTGACTGTATAATGTTACTATAACAGACACTGACTGTATAATGTTACTATAACAGACACTGACTGTATAATGTTACTATAACAGACACTGACTGTATAATGTTACTATAACAGACACTGACTGTATAATGTTACTATAACAGACACTGACTGTATAATGTTACTATAACAGACACTGACTGTATAATGTTACTATAACAGACACTGACTGTATAATGTTACTATAACAGACACTGACTGTATAATGTTACTATAACAGACAGACACTGACTGTATAATGTTACTATAACAGACACTGACTGTATAATGTTACTATAACAGACACTGACTGTATAATGTTACTATAACAGACACTGACTGTATAATGTTACTATAACAGACACTGACTGCATAATGTTACTATAACAGACACTGACTGTATAATGTTACTATAACAGACACTGACTGTATAATGTTACTATAACAGACACTGACTGTATAATGTTACTATAACAGACACTGACTGTATAATGTTACTATAACAGACAGACACTGACTGTATAATGTTACTATAACAGACACTGACTGCATAATGTTACTATAACAGACACTGACTGTATAATGTTACTATAACAGACACTGACTGTATAATGTTACTATAACAGACACTGACTGTATAATGTTACTATAACAGACACTGACTGTATAATGTTACTATAACAGACACTGACTGTATAATGTTACTATAACAGACACTGACTGTATAATGTTACTATAACAGACACTGACTGTATAATGTTACTATAACAGACACTGCCTGTAACAGACAGACAATGACTGTATAATGTTACTATAACAGACACTGACTGTATAATGTTACTATAACAGACAGACACTGACTGTATAATGTTACTATAACAGACACTGACTGTATAATGTTACTATAACAGACACTGACTGTATAATGTTACTATAACAGACACTGACTGTATAATGTTACTATAACAGACACTGACTGTATAATGTTACTATAACAGACACACTGACTGTATAATGTTACTATAACAGACACTGACTGTATAATGTTACTATAACAGACACTGACTGTATAATGTTACTATAACAGACACTGACTGTATAATGTTACTATAACAGACACTGACTGTATAATGTTACTATAACAGACACTGACTGTATAATGTTACTATAACAGACACTGACTGTATAATGTTACTATAACAGACACTGACTGTATAATGTTACTATAACAGACACTGACTGTATAATGTTACTATAACAGACAGACACAGACTGACTATAATGTTACTATAACAGACACTGACTGTATAATGTTACTATAACAGACACTGACTGTATAATGTTACTATAACAGACACTGACTGTATAATGTTACTATAACAGACACTGACTGTATAATGTTACTATAACAGACACTGACTGTATAATGTTACTATAACAGACACTGACTGTATAATGTTACTATAACAGACACTGACTGTTACTATAATGTTACTATAACAGACACTGACTGTATAATGTTACTATAACAGACACACTGACTGTATAATGTTACTATAACAGACACTGACTGTATAATGTTACTATAACAGACACTGACTGTATAATGTTACTATAACAGACACTGACTGTATAATGTTACTATAACAGACACTGACTGTATAATGTTACTATAACAGACAGACACTGACTGTATAATGTTACTATAACAGACACTGACTGTATAATGTTACTATAACAGACACTGACTGTATAATGTTACTATAACAGACACTGACTGTATAATGTTACTATAACAGACAGACACTGACTGTATAATGTTACTATAACAGACACTGACTGTATAATGTTACTATAACAGACACTGACTGACACTGACTATAATGTTACTATAACAGACACTGACTGTATAATGTTACTATAACAGACAGACACTGACTGTATAATGTTACTATAACAGACACTGACTGTATAATGTTACTATAACAGACACTGACTGTATAATGTTACTATAACAGACACTGACTGTATAATGTTACTATAACAGACACTGACTGTATAATGTTACTATAACAGACACTGACTGTATAATGTTACTATAACAGACAGACACTGACTGTATAATGTTACTATAACAGACACTGACTGTATAATGTTACTATAACAGACACTGACTGTATAATGTTACTATAACAGACACTGACTGTATAATGTTACTATAACAGACACTGACTGTATAATGTTACTATAACAGACACTGACTGCATAATGTTACTATAACAGACACTGACTGTATAATGTTACTATAACAGACACTGACTGTATAATGTTACTATAACAGACACTGACTGTATAATGTTACTATAACAGACACTGACTGTATAATGTTACTATAACAGACAGACACTGACTGTATAATGTTACTATAACAGACACTGACTGTATAATGTTACTATAACAGACACACTGACTATAACAGACACTGACTGTATAATGTTACTATAACAGACACTGACTGTATAATGTTACTATAACAGACACTGACTGTATAATGTTACTATAACAGACACTGACTGTATAATGTTACTATAACAGACACTGACTGTATAATGTTACTATAACAGACAGACACTGACTGTATAATGTTACTATAACAGACACTGACTGTATAATGTTACTATAACAGACACTGACTGTATAATGTTACTATAACAGACACTGACTGTATAATGTTACTATAACAGACAGACACTGACTGTATAATGTTACTATAACAGACACTGACTGTATAATGTTACTATAACAGACAGACACTGACTGTATAATGTTACTATAACAGACACTGACTGTATAATGTTACTATAACAGACACTGACTGTATAATGTTACTATAACAGACAGACACTGACTGTATAATGTTACTATAACAGACACTGACTGTATAATGTTACTATAACAGACACTGACTGTATAATGTTACTATAACAGACACTGACTGTATAATGTTACTATAACAGACACTGACTGTATAATGTTACTATAACAGACACACTGACTGTATAATGTTACTATAACAGACACTGACTGTATAAATGTTACTATAACAGACAGACACTGACTGTATAATGTTACTATAACAGACACTGACTGTATAATGTTACTATAACAGACACTGACTGTATAATGTTACTATAACAGACACTGACTGTATAATGTTACTATAACAGACACTGACTGTATAATGTTACTATAACAGACACTGACTGTATAATGTTACTATAACAGACACTGACTGTATAATGTTACTATAACAGACACTGACTGTATAATGTTACTATAACAGACACTGACTGTATAATGTTACTATAACAGACACTGACTGTATAATGTTACTATAACAGACAGACACTGACTGTATAATGTTACTATAACAGACACTGACTGTATAATGTTACTATAACAGACACTGACTGTATAATGTTACTATAACAGACACTGACTGTATAATGTTACTATAACAGACACTGACTGTATAATGTTACTATAACAGACACACTGACTGTATAATGTTACTATAACAGACACTGACTGTATAATGTTACTATAACAGACACTGACTGTATAATGTTACTATAACAGACACTGACTGTATAATGTTACTATAACAGACAGACACTGACTGTATAATGTTACTATAACAGACACTGACTGTATAATGTTACTATAACAGACACTGACTGCATAATGTTACTATAACAGACACTGACTGTATAATGTTACTATAACAGACAGACACTGACTGTATAATGTTACTATAACAGACACTGACTGTATAATGTTACTATAACAGACACTGACTGTATAATGTTACTATAACAGACAGACACTGACTGCATAATGTTACTATAACAGACACTGACTGTATAATGTTACTATAACAGACACTGACTGTATAATGTTACTATAACAGACACTGACTGTATAATGTTACTATAACAGACACTGACTGTATAATGTTACTATAACAGACACTGACTGTATAATGTTACTATAACAGACACTGACTGTATAATGTTACTATAACAGACACTGACTGTATAATGTTACTATAACAGACACTGACTGTATAATGTTACTATAACAGACAGACACTGACTGTATAATGTTACTATAACAGACACTGACTGTATAATGTTACTATAACAGACAGACACTGACTGTATAATGTTACTATAACAGACACTGACTGCATAATGTTACTATAACAGACAGACACTGACTATAACAGACACTGACTGTATAATGTTACTATAACAGACAGACACTGACTGTATAATGTTACTATAACAGACACTGACTGTATAATGTTACTATAACAGACACTGACTGTATAATGTTACTATAACAGACACTGACTGTATAATGTTACTATAACAGACACTGACTGTATAATGTTACTATAACAGACACTGACTGTATAATGTTACTGACTGATAATGTTACTATAACAGACACTGACTGTATAATGTTACTATAACAGACACTGACTGTATAATGTTACTATAACAGACACTGACTGTATAATGTTACTATAACAGACACTGACTGTATAATGTTACTATAACAGACACTGACTGTATAATGTTACTATAACAGACAGACACTGACTGTATAATGTTACTATAACAGACAGACACTGACTGTATAATGTTACTATAACAGACACTGACTGTATAATGTTACTATAACAGACACTGACTGTATAATGTTACTATAACAGACACTGACTGTATAATGTTACTATAACAGACACTGACTGCATAATGTTACTATAACAGACACTGACTGTATAATGTTACTATAACAGACACTGACTGTATAATGTTACTATAACAGACACTGACTGTATAATGTTACTATTTTTTAATTTATTTATTTCACCTTTATTTAACCAGGTAAGCAAGTTGAGAACAAGTTCTCATTTACAATTGCGACCTGGCCAAGATAAAGCAAAGCAGTTCGACACATACAACAACAGAGTTACACATGGAGTAAAACAAACATACAGTCAATAATACAGTATAAACAAGTCTATATACAATGTGAGCAAATTAGGTGAGAAGGGAGGTAAAGGCAAAAAAGGCCATGGTGGCAAAGTAAATACAATATAGCAAGTAAAACACTGGAATGGTAGTTTTGCAATGGAAGAATGTGCAAAGTAGAAATAAAAATAATGGGGTGCAAAGGAGCAAAATAAATAAATTAATTAAATACAGTTGGGAAAGAGGTAGTTGTTTGGGCTAAATTATAGGTGGGCTATGTACAGGTGCAGTAATCTGTAAGATGCTCTGACAGTTGGTGCTTAAAGCTAGTGAGGGAGATAAGTGTTTCCAATTTAAGAGATTTTTGTAGTTCGTTCCAGTCATTGGCAGCAGAGAACTGGAAGGAGAGGCGGTTAAAGAAAGAATTGGTTTTGGGGATGACTAGAGAGATATACATGCTGGAGCGTGTGCTACAGGTGGGAGATGCTATGGTGACCAGCGAGCTGAGATAATGGGGACTTTACCTAGCAGGGTCTTGTAGATGACATGGAGCCAGTGGGTTTGGCGACGAGTATGAAGCGAGGGCCAGCCAACGAGAGCGTAACAGGTCGCAATGGTGGGTAGTATATGGGGCTTTGGTGACAAAACGGATTGCACTGTGATAGACTGCATCCAATTTGTTGAGTAGGGTTATTGGAGGCTATTTTGTAAATGACATCGCCAAAGTCGAGGATTGGTAGGATGGTCAATTTTACAAGGGTATGTTTGGCAGCATGAGTGAAGGATGCTTTGTTGCGAAATAGGAAGCCAATTCTAGATTTAACTTTGGATTGGAGATGTTTGATATGGGTCTGGAAGGAGAGTTTACAGTCTAACCAGACACCTAAGTATTTGTAGTTGTCCACGTATTCTAAGTCAGAGCCGTCCAGAGTAGTGATGTTGGACAGGCGGGTAGGTGCAGGTAGCGATCGGTTGAAGAGCATGCATTAGTTTTACATGTATTTAAGAGCAATTGGAGGCCACGGAAGGAGAGTTGTATGGCATTGAAGCTTGCCTGGAGGGTTGTTAACACAGTGTCCAAAGAAGGGCACGGATAGTATACAGAATGGTGTAATGTCTGCGTAGAGGTGGATCAGAGACTCACCAGCAGCAAGAGCGACCTCATTGATGTATACAGAGAAGAGAGTCGGTCCAAGAATTGAACCCTGTGGCACCCCCATAGAGACTGCCAGAGGTCCGGACAGCAGACCCTCCGATACTATAACAGACACTGACTGTATAATGTTACTATAACAGACAGACACTCACTGCATAATGTTTGATTGGACCTTTAATCTCTGCTTCTGACTCATTACCTCTGACACCTCACCCCCAACAACAGACAGCGGGGTTTAGTGGTAAATTTCTCAACCACAACATCCCCCATAGAAGATAAATGTCTCTGTAGTGACCAGTTTGGTCCAGCAGGAGGCAGCAGAGTGTCTGTTTGGGAGCAGTGACCCGCATGTCAACATGTCTCAACCACAACATCCCCCATAGAAGATAAATGTCTCTGTAGTGACCAGTTTGGTCCAGCAGGGGGCAGCAGAGTGTCTGTTTGGGAGCAGTGACCCGCATGTCAACATGTCTCAACCACAACATCGCCATAGAAGATAAATGTCTCTGTAGTGACCAGTTTGGTCCAGCAGGAGGCAGCAGAGTGTCTGTTTGGGAGGAGTGACCCGCATGTCAACACCAACTGACAGGAATTAACGACACACAATTAGAGCCCACTGAGCTAAGTCCAAGGCCGTAGAATGGGGAGATAAATCCAAGGCCTTAGTATGGGGAGCTAAATCCAAGGCCTTAGTATGGGGGAGCTAAATCCAAGGCCTTAGTATGGGGAGCTAAATCCAAGGCCTTAGTATGGGGAGCTAAATCCAAGGCCTTAGTATGGGGAGCTAAATCCAAGGCCTTAGTATGGGGAGCTAAATCCAAGGCCTTAGTATGGGGAGCTAAATCCAAGGCCTTAGTATGGGGGAGATAAATCCAAGGCCTTAGTATGGGGGAGATAAATCCAAGGCCTTAGTATGGGGGAGCTAAATCCAAGGCCTTAGTATGGGGAGCTAAATCCAAGGCCTTAGTATGGGGGAGCTAAATCCAAGGCCTTAGTATGGGGAGCTAAATCCCAGGCCTTAGTATGGGGAGCTAAATCCAAGGCCTTAGTATGGGGAGCTAAATCCAAGGCCTTAGTATGGGGAGCTAAATCCATGGCCGTAGAATGGGGAGATAAATCCAAGGCCTTAGTATGGGGAGATAAATCCCAGGCCTTAGTATGGGGGAGCTAAATCCAAGGCCGTAGAATGGGGGAGATAAATCCCAGGCCTTAGTATGGGGAGCTAAATCCAAGGCCTTAGTATGGGGAGATAAATCCAAGGCCTTAGTATGGGGAGATAAATCCCAGGCCTTAGAATGGGGAGATAAATCCCAGGCCTTAGAATGGGGAGCTAAGTCCAAGGCCTTAGTATGGGGAGATAAATCCCAGGCCTTAGAATGGGGAGATAAATCCAAGGCCTTAGTATGGGGAGATAAATCCATGGCCGTAGAATGGGGGAGATAAATCCAAGGCCTTAGTATGGGGAGATAAATCCCAGGCCTTAGTATGGGGAGATAAATCCAAGGCCTTAGTATGGGGGAGCTAAATCCAAAGCCTTAGTATGGGGGAGCTAAATCCCAGGTCTTAGTATGGGGAGATAAATCCCAGGTCTTAGTATGAGGGAGCTAAATCCCAGGTCTTAGTATGGGGAGATAAATCCCAGGCCTTAGTATGGGGGAGCTAAATCCAAAGCCTTAGTATGGGGGAGCTAAATCCAAAGCCTTAGTATGGGGGAGCTAAATCCAAAGCCTTAGTATGGGGGAGATAAATCCAAAGCCTTAGTATGAGGGAAAATATAGGATTATTTAAAAAGAGTCTCACTTCTCTTGTTATCAGACAAGCGGATGGCTGCCACTTTAAAACACTACTGTCGTTAGGCTCTAAATAACACACATGCTTCCGTAGATTTAACAGTGACTCAAACTGAATTTATAAATACTGCAGTCTACTACTAAATTATACACAGTATAGTAAATCAAATATATGCTGAGTCTGAGCCAGTCTCCAGATCTCAACCCCATAGAAAATCTTTGGAGGGAGTTGAAAGTCCGTGTTGCCCAGCAACAGCCCCAAAACATCACTGCTCTAGAGGAGATCTGCATGGAGGAATGGGCCAAAATACCAGCAACAGTGTGTGAAAACCTTGTGAAGACTTACAGAAAACGTTTGGCCTCTGTCATTGCCAACAAAGGGTATATAACAAAGTATTGAGATAAACTTTTGTTATTGACCAAATACTTATTTTCCACCATAATTTGCAAATAAATTCATTTAAAATCCTACAATGGGATTTTCTGGATTTTATTTTCTCATTTTGTCTGTCATAGATGAAGTGTACCTATGATGAAAATTACAGGCCTCTCTCATCTTTTTAAGTGGGAGAACTTGCACAATTGGTGGCTGACTAAATACTTTTTTTGCCCCACTGTATATAGACATGGTAGTAGGTCCTAGTGGTAGACCAGTGTGTAGTAGGTCCTAGTGGTAGACCAGTGTGTAGTAGGTCCAGTAGACCAGTGTGTAGTAGGTCCTAGACCAGTGTGTAGTAGGTCCTAGTGGTAGACCAGTGTGTAGTAGGTCCTAGTGGTAGACCAGTGTGTAGTAGGTCCTAGTGGTAGACCAGTGTGTAGTAGGTCCTAGTGGTAGACCAGTGTGTAGTAGGTCCTAGTGGTAGACCAGTGTGTAGTAGGTGTGTAGTAGGTCTAGTGGTAGACCAGTGTGTAGTGGTAGACCAGTGTGTAGGTCCTAGTAGGTCCTAGTGGTAGACCAGTGTGTAGTAGGTCCTAGTGGTAGACCAGTGTGTAGTAGGTCCTAGTGGTAGACCAGTGTGTAGTAGGTCCTAGTGGTAGACCAGTGTGTAGTAGGTCCTAGTGGTAGACCAGTGTGTAGTAGGTCCTAGTGGTAGACCAGTGTGTAGTAGGTCCTAGTGGTAGACCAGTGTGTAGTAGGTCCTAGTGGTAGACCAGTGTGTAGTAGGTCCTAGGTCCAGTGTGTAGGTCCTAGGGTAGACCAGTGTGTAGTAGGTCCTAGTGGTAGACCAGTGTGTAGTAGGTCCTAGTGGTAGACCAGTGTGTAGTAGGTCCTAGTGGTAGACCAGTGTGTAGTAGGTCCTAGTGGTAGACCAGTGTGTAGTAGGTCCTAGTGGTAGACCAGTGTGTAGTAGGTCCTAGTGGTGTGAGTAGGTCCAGTGTGTAGTAGGTCCTAGTGGTAGACCAGTGTGTAGTAGGTCCTAGTCCAGTGGTAGACCAGTGTGTAGTAGGTCCTAGTGGTAGACCAGTGTGTAGTAGGTCCTAGTGGTAGACCAGTGTGTAGTAGGTCCTAGTGGTAGACCAGTGTGTGTAGTAGGTCCTAGTGGTAGACCAGTGTGTAGTAGGTCCAGTAGTGGTAGACCAGTGTGTAGTAGGTCCTAGTGGTAGACCAGTGTGTAGTAGGTAGTGGTAGACCAGTGTGTAGTAGGTCCTAGTAGACCAGTGGTAGACCAGTGTGTAGTAGGTCCTAGTGGTAGACCAGTGTGTAGTAGGTCCTAGTGGTAGACCAGTGTGTAGTAGGTCCTAGTGGTAGACCAGTGTGTAGTAGGTCCTAGTGGTAGACCAGTGTGTAGTAGGTCCTAGTGGTAGACCAGTGTGTAGTAGGTCCTAGTGGTAGACCAGTGTGTAGTAGGTCCTAGTGGTAGACCAGTGTGTAGTAGGTCCTAGTGGTAGACCAGTGTGTAGTAGGTCCTAGTGGTAGACCAGTGTGTAGTAGGTCCTAGTGGTAGACCAGTGTGTAGTAGGTCCTAGTGGTAGACCAGTGTGTAGTAGGTCCTAGTGGTAGACCAGTGTGTAGTAGGTCCTAGTGGTAGACCAGTGTGTAGTAGGTCCTAGTGGTAGACCAGTGTAGTAGGTCCTAGGGGTAGACCAGTGTGTAGTAGGTCCTAGTGGTAGACCAGTGTAGTAGGTCCTAGTGGTAGACCAGTGTGTAGTAGGTCCTAGTGGTAGACCAGTGTGTAGTAGGTCCTAGTGGTAGACCAGTGTGTAGTAGGTCCTAGTGGTAGACCAGTGTGTAGTAGGTCCTAGTGGTAGACCAGTGTGTAGTAGGTCCTAGTGGTAGACCAGTGTGTAGTAGGTCCTAGTGGTAGACCAGTGTGTAGTAGGTCCTAGTGGTAGACCAGTGTGTAGTAGGTCCTAGTGGTAGACCAGTGTGTAGTAGGTCCTAGTGGTAGTGTAGTAGGTCCTAGTGGTAGACCAGTGTGTAGTAGGTCCTAGTGGTAGACCAGTGTGTAGTAGGTCCTAGTGGTAGACCAGTGTGTAGTAGGTCCTAGACCAGTGTGTAGTAGGTCCTAGTGGTAGACCAGTGTGTAGTAGGTCCTAGTGGTAGACCAGTGTGTAGTAGGTCCTAGTGGTAGACCAGTGTGTAGTAGGTCCAGTAGTGGTAGACCAGTGTGTAGTAGGTCCTAGTGGTAGACCAGTGTGTAGTAGGTCCTAGTGGTAGACCAGTGTGTAGTAGGTCCTAGTGGTAGACCAGTGTGTAGTAGGTCCTAGTGGTAGACCAGTGTGTAGTAGGTCCTAGTGGTAGACCAGTGTGTAGTAGGTCCTAGTGGTAGACCAGTGTGTAGTAGGTCCTAGTGGTAGACCAGTGTAGTAGGTCCTAGGTCCTGTGTAGTGGTAGACCAGTGTGTAGTAGGTCCTAGTGGTAGACCAGTGTGTAGGTCCTAGGTCCCAGTGTCTTGGTAGAGACCAGTGTGTAGTAGGTCCTAGTAGACCAGTGTGTAGTAGGTCCTAGTGGTAGACCAGTGTGTAGTAGGTCCTAGTGGTAGACCAGTGTGTAGTAGGTCCTAGTGGTAGACCAGTGTGTAGTAGGTCCTAGTGGTAGACCAGTGTGTAGTAGGTCCTAGTGGTAGACCAGTGTGTAGTAGGTCCTAGTGGTAGACCAGTGTGTAGTAGGTCCTAGTGGTAGACCAGTGTGTAGTAGGTCCTAGTGGTAGACCAGTGTGTAGTAGGTCCTAGTGGTAGACCAGTGTGTAGTAGGTCCTAGTGGTAGACCAGTGTGACCAGTGTAGGTCCTAGTGGTAGACCAGTGTGTAGTAGGTCCTAGTGGTAGACCAGTGTGTAGTAGGTCCTAGTGGTAGACCAGTGTGTAGTAGGTCCTAGTGGTAGACCAGTGTGTAGTGGTAGACCAGTGTGTAGTAGGTCCTAGTGGTAGACCAGTGTGTCCTAGTGGTAGAGGTCCAGTGGTAGTGTAGTAGGTCCAGTGTGTAGTAGGTCCTAGTGGTAGACCAGTGTGTAGTGGGTCCTAGTGGTAGACCAGTGTGTAGTAGGTCCTAGTGGTAGACCAGTGTGTAGTAGGTCCTAGTGGTAGACCAGTGTGTAGTAGGTCCTAGTGGTAGACCAGTGTGTAGTAGGTCCTAGTGGTAGACCAGTGTGTAGTAGGTCCTAGTGGTAGACCAGTGTGTAGTAGGTCCTAGTGGTAGACCAGTGTGTAGTAGGTCCTAGTGGTAGACCAGTGTGTAGTAGGTCCTAGTGGTAGACCAGTGTGTAGTAGGTCCTAGTGGTAGACCAGTGTGTAGTGGTAGACCAGTGTGTAGTGGTAGACCAGTGTGTAGTAGGTCCTAGTGGTAGACCAGTGTGTAGTAGGTCCTAGTGGTAGACCAGTGTGTAGTAGGTCCTAGTGGTAGACCAGTGTGTAGTAGGTCCTAGTGGTAGACCAGTGTGTAGTAGGTCCTAGTGGTAGACCAGTGTGTAGTGGTAGACCAGTGTGTAGTAGGTCCTAGTGGTAGACCAGTGTGTAGTAGGTCCTAGTGGTAGACCAGTGTGTAGTAGGTCCTAGTGGTAGACCAGTGTGTAGTAGGTCCTAGTGGTAGACCAGTGTGTAGTAGGTCCTAGTGGTAGACCAGTGTGTAGTAGGTCCTAGTGGTAGACCAGTGTGTAGTAGGTCCTAGTGGTAGACCAGTGTGTAGTAGGTCCTAGTGGTAGACCAGTGTGTAGTAGTGGTAGACCAGTGTGTAGTCCTAGTGGTAGACCAGTGTGTAGTAGGTCCTAGTGGTAGACCAGTGTGTAGTAGGTCCTAGGGTAGACCAGTGTGTAGTAGGTCCTAGTGGTAGACCAGTGTGTAGTAGGTCCTAGTGGTAGACCAGTGTGTAGTAGGTCCTAGTGGTAGACCAGTGTGTAGTAGGTCCTAGTGGTAGACCAGTGTGTAGTAGGTCCTAGTGGTAGACCAGTGTGTAGTAGGTCCTAGTGGTAGACCAGTGTGTAGTAGGTCCTAGTGGTAGACCAGTGTGTAGTAGGTCCTAGTGGTAGACCAGTGTGTAGTAGGTCCTAGTGGTAGACCAGTGTGTAGTAGGTCCTAGTGGTAGACCAGTGTGTAGTAGGTCCTAGTGGTAGACCAGTGTGTAGTAGGTCCTAGTGGTAGACCAGTGTGTAGTAGGTCCTAGAGACCAGTGTGTAGTAGGTCCTAGTGGTAGACCAGTGTGTAGTAGGTCCTAGTGGTAGACCAGTGTGTAGTAGGTCCTAGTGGTAGACCAGTGTGTAGTGGGTCCTAGTGGTAGACCAGTGTGTAGTAGGTCCTAGTGGTAGACCAGTGTGTAGTAGGTCCTAGCGGTAGACCAGTGTGTAGTGGGTCCTATGTTCATCCAAATTCAACAGGGGCTGAACGTAAATAGTTGTTTATAACACACACAGTCAAACATTATCCTGATCAAGTTGTGTGGCGTTTTCAAATAACAACATCATAGCTGGCTGCTAGCTACAGTAAACAGTAAACACTCAGCAGCCATTGTCATACCTACCCCATAACGCTACAACACTGCGCTCCCTTGTTCCTCTCTCTCTCTCTCTCTCTCTCTCTCTCTATGTCACAGTCCCTCCATCTCCTCTCCTCCTCATCTCTGGTTATTCCAAAACACAATCTCTCCATCCCCAATGCCTCTCTCCCGGCCAACATGGTGGCATCTTTAAACTCTTGCGAACTAACTCTTCACGCCTGTTAATATAACCACTATGACTAGTAAACTCCCTCTCTCTCTCTCTCTCGCTCCCTCTCGCTCTTCCTCTCCTCCCTCTTCGCTGTGAATGGATGTGTTTGCATTTTTTATGTCTCTATTATGCCATTGTTGTGTTGTCTGGTGAATGGAGCAGCCGGTAACCAGTCTACCTGAGAGGCAGAAATGGAGCAGCCGGTAACCGGTCTACCTGAGAGGCAGAAATGGAGCAGCCGGTAACCGGTCTACCTGAGAGGCAGAAATGGAGCAGCCGGTAACCGGTCTACCTGAGAGGCAGAAATGGAGCAGCCGGTAACCGGTCTACCTGAGAGGCAGAAATGGAGCAGCCGGTAACCGGTCTACCTGAGAGGCAGAAATGGATCAGCCGGTAACCGGTCTACCTGAGAGGCAGAAATGGAGCAGCCGGTAACCGGTCTACCTGAGAGGCAGAAATGGAGCAGCCAACCGGTCTACCTGAGAGGCAGAAATGGAGCAGCCGGTAACCGGTCTACCTGAGAGGCAGGAATGGATCAGCCGGTAACCGGTCTACCTGAGAGGCAGGAATGGATCAGCCGGTAACCGGTCTACCTGAGAGGCAGAAATGGAGCAGCCGGTAACCGGTCTACCTGAGAGGCAGAAATGGAGCAGCCGGTAACCGGTCTACCTGAGAGGCAGAAATGGAGCAGCCGGTAACCGGTCTACCTGAGAGGCAGAAATGGAGCAGCCGGTAACCGGTCTACCTGAGAGGCAGAAATGGATCAGCCGGTAACCGGTCTACCTGAGAGGCAGAAATGGAGCAGCCGGTAACCGGTCTACCTGAGAGGCAGAAATGGAGCAGCCGGTAACCGGTCTTGAGAGGCAGAAATGGAGCAGCCAACCGGTCTACCTGAGAGGCAGAAATGGAGCAGCCGGTAACCGGTCTACCTGAGAGGCAGAAATGGAGCAGCCGGTAACCGGTCTACCTGAGAGGCAGAAATGGATCAGCCGGTAACCGGTCTACCTGAGAGGCAGAAATGGATCAGCCGGTAACCGGTCTACCTGAGAGGCAGAAATGGAGCAGCCGGTAACCGGTCTACCTGAGAGGCAGAAATGGAGCAGCCGGTAACCGGTCTACCTGAGAGGCAGAAATGGAGCAGCCGGTAACCGGTCTACCTGAGAGGCAGAAATGGATCAGCCGGTAACCGGTCTACCTGAGAGGCAGAAATGGAGCAGCCGGTAACCGGTCTACCTGAGAGGCAGAAATGGAGCAGCCGGTAACCGGTCTACCTGAGAGGCAGAAATGGAGCAGCCGGTAACCGGTCTACCTGAGAGGCAGGAATGGATCAGCCGGTAACCGGTCTACCTGAGAGGCAGGAATGGATCAGCCGGTAACCGGTCTACCTGAGAGGCAGAAATGGAGCAGCCGGTAACCGGTCTACCTGAGAGGCAGAAATGGAGCAGCCGGTAACCGGTCTACCTGAGAGGCAGAAATGGAGCAGCCGGTAACCGGTCTACCTGAGAGGCAGAATGGAGCAGCCGGTAACCGGTCTACCTGAGAGGCAGAAAGCAGAGCGACTGTTGGTAAAGGCGCCAACAGCAGCTCCGGGTCCACGAGGAGGAGGTCAAAGGTGGACCTTAACCATACTGCTCACCTTACGCCCTTACACCCTGAACAAATGTTTCATTGATTCTTTTTACGGTATTTTGACTTTGTACCTGTGGTAACTATTGGAATACATTTATTTTCATTGTTAGAGCGGCCACTAGAGTTTATGGTCAATATAATGAAGCAATAAGGCACGAGGGGGTGTGATATATGGCCAATATATCACGGCTAAGGGTTGCTCTTAGGCACGACTCAACGCTGAGTGCTTGGATACAGCACTTAGACGTGGTATATTGGCCATATTACACAAACCCCCAAGGTGCCGTATTGGTTTTATAAACTGGTTAACAACTCAACTGGAACAGTAAGAATACCTGTGGTGTACTGTCTGATATACCACGGCATTCTGCCAAATCAGCATTCATGGCTCGAACCACCCAGTTTGTTATAGATGTGTTAGAACCACCCAGTTTGTTATAGATGTGTTAGAACCACCCAGTTTGTTATAGATAATATGTGTTAGAACCACCCAGTTTGTTATAGATAATATGTGTTAGAACCACCCAGTTTGTTATAGATAATATGTGTTAGAACCACCCAGTTTGTTATAGATAATATGTGTTAGAACCACCCAGTTTGTTATAGATAATATGTGTTAGAACCACCCAGTTTGTTATAGATGTGTTAGAACCACCCAGTTTGTTATAGATAATATGTGTTAGAACCACCCAGTTTGTTATAGATGTGTTAGAACCACCCAGTTTGTTATAGATGTGTTAGAACCACCCAGTTTGTTATAGATATTATGTGTTAGAACCACCCAGTTTGTTATAGATGTGTTAGAACCACCCAGTTTGTTATAGATAATATGTGTTAGAACCACCCAGTTTGTTATAGATGTGTTAGAACCACCCAGTTTGTTATAGATAATATGTGTTAGAACCATCCAGTTTGTTATAGATGTGTTAGAACCACCCAGTTTGTTATAGATAATAAACCACCCAGTTTGTTATAGATAATATGTGTTAGAACCACCCAGTTTGTTATAGATAATATGTGTTAGAACCATCCAGTTTGTTATAGATGTGTTAGAACCACCCAGTTTGTTATAGATGTGTTAGAACCATCCAGTTTGTTATAGATAATGTGTTAGAACCACCCAGTTTGTTATAGATAATATGTGTTAGAACCACCCAGTTTGTTATAGATAATATGTGTTAGAACCACCCAGTTTGTTATAGATAATATGTGTTAGAACCACCCAGTTTGTTATAGATAATATGTGTTAGAACCACCCAGTTTGTTATAGATAATATGTGTTAGAACCACCCAGTTTGTTATAGATAATATGTGTTAGAACCACCCAGTTTGTTATAGATGTGTTAGAACCATCCAGTTTGTTATAGATGTGTTAGAACCACCCAGTTTGTTATAGATAATATGTTAGAACCACCCAGTTTGTTATAGATGTGTTAGAACCACCCAGTTTGTTATATGTGTTAGAACCACCCAGTTTGTTATAGATAAACCACCCAGTGTGATTAGAACCACCCAGTTTGTTATAGATGTGTTAGAACCACCCAGTTTGTTATAGATAATATGTGTTAGAACCACCCAGTTTGTTATATAGATGTGTTAGAACCACCCAGTTTGTTATAGATGTGTTAGAACCACCCAGTTTGTTATAGATAATATGTGTTAGAACCACCCAGTTTGTTATAGATGTGTTAGAACCACCCAGTTTGTTATAGATGTGTTAGAACCACCCAGTTTGTTATAGATAGAGAACCACCCAGTTTGTTATAGATAATATGTGTTAGAACCACCCAGTTTGTTATAGATGTGTTAGAACCACCCAGTTTGTTATAGATAAACCACCCAGTATGTGTTTAGAACCACCCAGTTTGTTATAGATAATATGTGTTAGAACCACCCAGTTTGTTATAGATGTGTTAGAACCACCCAGTTTGTTAGAACCACCCAGTTTGTTATAGATAATATGTGTTAGAACCACCCAGTTTGTTATAGATGTGTTAGAACCACCCAGTTTGTTATAGATAGAACCACCCAGTTTGTTATAGATGTTAGAACCACCCAGTTTGTTATAGATATTATGTGTTAGAACCACCCAGTTTGTTATAGATGTGTTAGAACCACCCAGTTTGTTATAGATGTGTTAGAACCACCCAGTTTGTTATAGATGTGTTAGAACCACCCAGTTTGTTATAGATAATATGTGTTAGAACCACCCAGTTTGTTATAGATGTGTTAGAACCACCCAGTTTGTTATAGATGTGTTAGAACCACCCAGTTTGTTATAGATAATATGTGTTAGAACCACCCAGTTTGTTATAGATGTGTTAGAACCACCCAGTTTGTTATAGATAATATGTGTTAGAACCACCCAGTTTGTTATAGATGTGTTAGAACCACCCAGTTTGTTATAGATGTGTTAGAACCACCCAGTTTGTTATAGATAATATGTGTTAGAACCACCCAGTTTGTTATAGATGTGTTAGAACCACCCAGTTTGTTATAGATAATATGTGTTAGAACCACCCAGTTTGTTATAGATGTGTTAGAACCACCCAGTTTGTTATAGATGTGTTAGAACCACCCAGTTTGTTATAGATAATATGTGTTAGAACCACCCAGTTTGTTATAGATAATATGTGTTAGAACCACCCAGTTTGTTATAGATAATATGTGTTAGAACCACCCAGTTTGTTATAGATGTGTTAGAACCACCCAGTTTGTTATAGATAATATGTGTTAGAACCACCCAGTTTGTTATAGATGTGTTAGAACCACCCAGTTTGTTAGATAGATGTGTTAGAACCACCCAGTTTGTTATAGATAATATGTTAGAACCACCCAGTTTGTTATAGATAATATGTGTTAGAACCACCCAGTTTGTTATAGATAATATGTGTTAGAACCACCCAGTTTGTTATAGATAATATGTGTTAGAACCACCCAGTTTGTTATAGATGTGTTAGAACCACCCAGTTTGTTATAGATAATATGTGTTAGAACCACCCAGTTTGTTATAGATAATATGTGTTAGAACCACCCAGTTTGTTATAGATAATGTTAGAACCACCCAGTTTGTTATAGATAATATGTGTTAGAACCACCCAGTTTGTTATAGATGATATGTGTTAGAACCACCCAGTTTGTTATAGATAATATGTGTTAGAACCACCCAGTTTGTTATAGATAATGTGTTAGAACCACCCAGTTTGTTATAGATAATATGTGTTAGAACCACCCAGTTTGTTATAGATAATATGTGTTAGAACCACCCAGTTTGTTATAGATAATATGTGTTAGAACCACCCAGTTTGTTATAGATGTGTTAGAACCACCCAGTTTGTTATAGATAATATGTGTTAGAACCATCCAGTTTGTTATAGATGTGTTAGAACCACCCAGTTTGTTATAGATAATATGTGTTAGAACCACCCAGTTTGTTATAGATAATATGTGTTAGAACCACCCAGTTTGTTATAGATAATATGTGTTAGAACCACCCAGTTTGTTATAGATAATATGTGTTAGAACCACCCAGTTTGTTATAGATGTGTTAGAACCACCCAGTTTGTTATAGATGTGTTAGAACCACCCAGTTTGTTATAGATGTGTTAGAACCACCCAGTTTGTTATAGATAATATGTGTTAGAACCACCCAGTTTGTTATAGATAATATGTGTTAGAACCACCCAGTTTGTTATAGATAATATGTGTTAGAACCACCCAGTTTGTTATAGATAATATGTGTTAGAACCACCCAGTTTGTTATAGATGTGTTAGAACCACCCAGTTTGTTATAGATGTGTTAGAACCACCCAGTTTGTTATAGATGTGTTAGAACCACCCAGTTTGTTATAGATGTGTTAGAACCACCCAGTTTGTTATAGATGTGTTAGAACCACCCAGTTTGTTATAGATAATATGTGTTAGAACCACCCAGTTTGTTATAGATGTGTTAGAACCACCCAGTTTGTTATAGATAATATGTGTTAGAACCACCCAGTTTGTTATAGATAATGTGTTAGAACCACCCAGTTTGTTATAGATGTGTTAGAACCACCCAGTTTGTTATAGATGTGTTAGAACCACCCAGTTTGTTATAGATAATATGTGTTAGAACCACCCAGTTTGTTATGTTATAGATAATATGTGTTAGAACCACCCAGTTTGTTATAGATAATATGTGTTAGAACCACCCAGTTTGTTATAGATAATATGTGTTAGAACCACCCAGTTTGTTATAGATGTGTTAGAACCACCCAGTTTGTTATAGATGTGTTAGAACCATCCAGTTTGTTATAGATAATATGTGTTAGAACCACCCAGTTTGTTATAGATTTGTTATAGATGTGTTAGAACCACCCAGTTTGTTATAGATAATATGTGTTAGAACCACCCAGTTTGTTATAGATAATATGTGTTAGAACCACCCAGTTTGTTATAGATAATATGTGTTAGAACCACCCAGTTTGTTATAGATAATATGTGTTAGAACCACCCAGTTTGTTATAGATGTGTTAGAACCACCCAGTTTGTTATAGATGTGTTAGAACCACCCAGTTTGTTATAGATAATATGTGTTAGAACCACCCAGTTTGTTATAGATGATATGTGTTAGAACCACCCAGTTTGTTATAGATAGTTTGTTATAGATGTGTTAGAACCACCCAGTTTGTTATAGATAATATGTTAGAACCACCCAGTTTGTTATAGATAATATGTGTTAGAACCACCCAGTTTGTTATAGAACCACCCAGTTTGTTATAGATAGAACCACCCAGTTTGTTATAGATGTGTTAGAACCACCCAGTTTGTTATAGATGTGTTAGAACCACCCAGTTTGTTATAGATAATATGTGTTAGAACCACCCAGTTTGTTATAGATAATATGTGTTAGAACCACCCAGTTTGTTATAGATAATATGTGTTAGAACCACCCAGTTTGTTATAGATAATATGTGTTAGAACCACCCAGTTTGTTATAGATGTGTTAGAACCACCCAGTTTGTTATAGATGTGTTAGAACCACCCAGTTTGTTATAGATAATATGTGTTAGAACCACCCAGTTTGTTATAGATAATATGTTAGAACCACCCAGTTTGTTATAGATACCACCCAGTTTGTTATAGTTAGAACCACCCAGTTTGTTATAGATAATATGTGTTAGAACCACCCAGTTTGTTATAGATAGAACCACCCAGTTTGTTATAGATATGTGTTAGAACCACCCAGTTTGTTATAGATAATATGTGTTAGAACCACCCAGTTTGTTATAGATGTGTTAGAACCACCCAGTTTGTTATAGATAATATGTGTTAGAACCACCCAGTTTGTTATAGATGTGTTAGAACCACCCAGTTTGTTATAGATAATATGTGTTAGAACCACCCAGTTTGTTATAGATAATGTGTTAGAACCACCCAGTTTGTTATAGATAGTGTTAGAACCACCCAGTTTGTTATATATGTGTTAGAACCACCCAGTTTGTTATAGATGTGTTAGAACCACCCAGTTTGTTATAGATAATATGTGTTAGAACCACCCAGTTTGTTATAGATAATATGTGTTAGAACCACCCAGTTTGTTATAGATGTGTTAGAACCACCCAGTTTGTTATAGATAATATGTGTTAGAACCACCCAGTTTGTTATAGATAATATGTGTTAGAACCACCCAGTTTGTTATAGATGTGTTAGAACCACCCAGTTTGTTATAGATGTGTTAGAACCACCCAGTTTGTTATAGATAATATGTGTTAGAACCACCCAGTTTGTTATAGATGTGTTAGAACCACCCAGTTTGTTATAGATGTGTTAGAACCACCCAGTTTGTTATAGATGTGTTAGAACCACCCAGTTTGTTATAGATAATATGTGTTAGAACCACCCAGTTTGTTATAGATAATATGTGTTAGAACCACCCAGTTTGTTATAGATAATGTGTTAGAACCACCCAGTTTGTTATAGATGTGTTAGAACCACCCAGTTTGTTATAGATGTGTTAGAACCACCCAGTTTGTTATAGATGTGTTAGAACCATCCAGTTTGTTATAGATAATATGTGTTAGAACCACTCAGTTTGTTATAGATGATATGTGTTAGAACCACCCAGTTTGTTATAGATAATATGTGTTAGAACCATCCAGTTTGTTATAGATGTGTTAGAACCACCCAGTTTGTTATAGATAATATGTGTTAGAACCACCCAGTTTGTTATAGATAATATGTGTTAGAACCACCCAGTTTGTTATAGATGTGTTAGAACCACCCAGTTTGTTATAGATGTGTTAGAACCATCCAGTTTGTTATAGATAATATGTGTTAGAACCACCCAGTTTGTTATAGATGATATGTGTTAGAACCACCCAGTTTGTTATAGATAATATGTGTTAGAACCACCCAGTTTGTTATAGATAATATGTGTTAGAACCACCCAGTTTGTTATAGATAATATGTGTTAGAACCACCCAGTTTGTTATAGATAATATGTGTTAGAACCACCCAGTTTGTTATAGATGTGTTAGAACCACCCAGTTTGTTATAGATGTGTTAGAACCACCCAGTTTGTTATAGATAATGTGTTAGAACCACCCAGTTTGTTATAGATGTGTTAGAACCACCCAGTTTGTTATAGATAATATGTGTTAGAACCATCCAGTTTGTTATAGATGTGTTAGAACCACCCAGTTTGTTATAGATAATATGTGTTAGAACCACCCAGTTTGTTATAGATAATATGTGTTAGAACCACCCAGTTTGTTATAGATAATGTTAGAACCACCCAGTTTGTTATAGATGTGTTAGAACCACCCAGTTTGTTATAGATAATATGTGTTAGAACCACCCAGTTTGTTATAGATGTGTTAGAACCACCCAGTTTGTTATAGATGTGTTAGAACCACCCAGTTTGTTATAGATAATATGTGTTAGAACCACCCAGTTTGTTATAGATGATATGTGTTAGAACCACCCAGTTTGTTATAGATAATATGTGTTAGAACCACCCAGTTTGTTATAGATGTGTTAGAACCACCCAGTTTGTTATAGATAATATGTGTTAGAACCACCCAGTTTGTTATAGATGTGTTAGAACCACCCAGTTTGTTATAGATAATATGTGTTAGAACCACCCAGTTTGTTATAGATAATATGTGTTAGAACCACCCAGTTTGTTATAGATAATATGTGTTAGAACCACCCAGTTTGTTATAGATAGAACCACCCAGTTTGTTATAGATTAGAACCACCCAGTTTGTTATAGATAATATGTGTTAGAACCACCCAGTTTGTTATAGATAATATGTGTTAGAACCACCCAGTTTGTTATAGATAATATGTGTTAGAACCACCCAGTTTGTTATAGATAATATGTGTTAGAACCACCCAGTTTGTTATAGATAATATGTGTTAGAACCACCCAGTTTGTTATAGATGTGTTAGAACCACCCAGTTTGTTATAGATTTGTTATAGATAATATGTGTTAGAACCACCCAGTTTGTTATAGATAATATGTGTTAGAACCACCCAGTTTGTTATAGATGTGTTAGAACCACCCAGTTTGTTATAGATGTGTTAGAACCACCCAGTTTGTTATAGATATGTTTAGAACCACCCAGTTTGTTATAGATAATATGTGTTAGAACCACCCAGTTTGTTATAGATGTGTTAGAACCACCCAGTTTGTTATAGATGTGTTAGAACCACCCAGTTTGTTATAGATGTGTTAGAACCACCCAGTTTGTTATAGATGTGTTAGAACCATCCAGTTTGTTATAGATAATATGTGTTAGAACCACCCAGTTTGTTATAGATGATATGTGTTAGAACCACCCAGTTTGTTATAGATAATATGTGTTAGAACCATCCAGTTTGTTATAGATGTGTTAGAACCACCCAGTTTGTTATAGATAATATGTGTTAGAACCACCCAGTTTGTTATAGATAATATGTGTTAGAACCACCCAGTTTGTTATAGATGTGTTAGAACCACCCAGTTTGTTATAGATGTGTTAGAACCACCCAGTTTGTTATAGATAATATGTTTAGAACCACCCAGTTTGTTATAGATAATATGTGTTAGAACCACCCAGTTTATAGTTATAGTTTGTTATAGATGTGTTAGAACCACCCAGTTTGTTATAGATAATATGTGTTAGAACCACCCAGTTTGTTATAGATAATATGTGTTAGAACCACCCAGTTTGTTATAGATAATATGTGTTAGAACCACCCAGTTTGTTATAGATGTGTTAGAACCACCCAGTTTGTTATAGATAATATGTGTTAGAACCACCCAGTTTGTTATAGATAATATGTGTTAGAACCACCCAGTTTGTTATAGATGTGTTAGAACCACCCAGTTTGTTATAGATAATATGTGTTAGAACCACCCAGTTTGTTATAGATGTGTTAGAACCACCCAGTTTGTTATAGATAATATGTGTTAGAACCACCCAGTTTGTTATAGATAATATGTGTTAGAACCACCCAGTTTGTTATAGATGTGTTAGAACCACCCAGTTTGTTATAGATGTGTTTGTTATAGATGTGTTAGAACCACCCAGTTTGTTATAGATGTGTTAGAACCACCCAGTTTGTTATAGATGTGTTAGAACCACCCAGTTTGTTATAGATGTGTTAGAACCACCCAGTTTGTTATAGATAATGTGTTAGTTTGTTATAGATAATATGTGTTAACCATCCAGTTTGTTATAGATGTGTTAGAACCACCCAGTTTGTTATAGATAATATGTGTTAGAACCACCCAGTTTGTTATAGATAATATGTGTTAGAACCACCCAGTTTGTTATAGATGTGTTAGAACCACCCAGTTTGTTATAGATGTGTTAGAACCACCCAGTTTGTTATAGATAATATGTGTTAGAACCACCCAGTTTGTTATAGATGATATGTGTTAGAACCACCCAGTTTGTTATAGATAATATGTGTTAGAACCACCCAGTTTGTTATAGATAATGTGTTAGAACCACCCAGTTTGTTATAGATAATATGTGTTAGAACCACCCAGTTTGTTATAGATAATATGTGTTAGAACCACCCAGTTTGTTATAGATGTGTTAGAACCACCCAGTTTGTTATAGATAATATGTGTTAGAACCACCCAGTTTGTTATAGATAATATGTGTTAGAACCACCCAGTTTGTTATAGATGTGTTAGAACCACCCAGTTTGTTATAGATAATATGTGTTAGAACCACCCAGTTTGTTATAGATAATATGTGTTAGAACCACCCAGTTTGTTATAGATAATATGTGTTAGAACCACCCAGTTTGTTATAGATGTGTTAGAACCACCCAGTTTGTTATAGATGTGTTAGAACCACCCAGTTTGTTATAGATAATATGTGTTAGAACCACCCAGTTTGTTATAGATGTGTTAGAACCACCCAGTTTGTTATAGATAATATGTGTTAGAACCACCCAGTTTGTTATAGATAATATGTGTTAGAACCACCCAGTTTGTTATAGATAATATGTTAGAACCACCCAGTTTGTTATAGATGTGTTAGAACCACCCAGTTTGTTATAGATGTTTGTTATAGATAATATGTGTTAGAACCACCCAGTTTGTTATAGATGTGTTAGAACCACCCAGTTTGTTATAGATAATATGTGTTAGAACCACCCAGTTTGTTATAGATAATATGTGTTAGAACCACCCAGTTTGTTATAGATAATATGTGTTAGAACCACCCAGTTTGTTATAGATAATATGTGTTAGAACCACCCAGTTTGTTATAGATAATATGTGTTAGAACCACCCAGTTTGTTATAGATAATATGTGTTAGAACCACCCAGTTTGTTATAGATGTGTTAGAACCACCCAGTTTGTTATAGATAATATGTGTTAGAACCACCCAGTTTGTTATAACCACCCAGTAGATATGTGTTAGAACCACCCAGTTTGTTATAGATAATATGTGTTAGAACCACCCAGTTTGTTATAGATAATATGTGTTAGAACCACCCAGTTTGTTATAGATGTGTTAGAACCACCCAGTTTGTTATAGATGTGTTAGAACCATCCAGTTTGTTATAGATAATGTGTTAGAACCACCCAGTTTGTTATAGATAATATGTGTTAGAACCACCCAGTTTGTTATAGATAATATTTGTTAGAACCACCCAGTTTGTTATAGATAATTTGTGTTAGAACCACCCAGTTTGTTATAGATGTGTTAGAACCACCCAGTTTGTTATAGATGTGTTAGAACCACCCAGTTTGTTATAGATAATATGTGTTAGAACCACCCAGTTTGTTATAGATAATATGTGTTAGAACCACCCAGTTTGTTATAGATAATATTTGTTATAGATGTTAGAACCACCCAGTTTGTTATAGATGTGTTAGAACCACCCAGTTAGTTATAGATGTGTTAGAACCATCCAGTTTGTTATAGATAATGTGTTAGAACCACCCAGTTTGTTATAGATAATATGTGTTAGAACCACCCAGTTTGTTATAGATAATATGTGTTAGAACCACCCAGTTTGTTATAAATAATGTGTGTTAGAACCACCCAGTTTGTTATAGATGTGTTAGAACCACCCAGTTTGTTATAGATAATGTGTTAGAACCACCCAGTTTGTTATAGATGTGTTAGAACCACCCAGTTTGTTATAGATGTGTTAGAACAACCCAGTTTGTTATAGATGTGTTAGAACCACCCAGTTTGTTATAGATGTGTTAGAACCATCCAGTTTGTTATAGATAATATGTGTTAGAACCACTCAGTTTGTTATAGATGATATGTGTTAGAACCACCCAGTTTGTTATAGATAATATGTGTTAGAACCATCCAGTTTGTTATAGATGTGTTAGAACCACCCAGTTTGTTATAGATAATATGTGTTAGAACCACCCAGTTTGTTATAGATAATATGTGTTAGAACCACCCAGTTTGTTATAGATGTGTTAGAACCACCCAGTTTGTTATAGATAATATGTGTTAGAACCACCCAGTTTGTTATAGATAATATGTGTTAGAACCACCCAGTTTGTTATAGATGATATGTGTTAGAACCACCCAGTTTGTTATAGATAATATGTGTTAGAACCACCCAGTTTGTTATAGATAATGTGTTAGAACCACCCAGTTTGTTATAGATAATATGTGTTAGAACCACCCAGTTTGTTATAGATAATATGTGTTAGAACCACCCAGTTTGTTATAGATGTGTTAGAACCACCCAGTTTGTTATAGATGTGTTAGAACCACCCAGTTTGTTATAGATAATATGTGTTAGAACCACCCAGTTTGTTATAGATAATGTGTTAGAACCACCCAGTTTGTTATAGATGTGTTAGAACCACCCAGTTTGTTATAGATGTGTTAGAACCACCCAGTTTGTTATAGATGTGTTAGAACCACCCAGTTTGTTATAGATATTATGTGTTAGAACCACCCAGTTTGTTATAGATATTATGTGTTAGAACCACCCAGTTTGTTATAGATGTGTTAGAACCACCCAGTTTGTTATAGATGTGTTAGAACCACCCAGTTTGTTATAGATGTGTTAGAACCACCCAGTTTGTTATAGATGTGTTAGAACCATCCAGTTTGTTATAGATAATATGTGTTAGAACCACTCAGTTTGTTATAGATGATATGTGTTAGAACCACCCAGTTTGTTATAGATAATATGTGTTAGAACCATCCAGTTTGTTATAGATGTGTTAGAACCACCCAGTTTGTTATAGATAATATGTGTTAGAACCACCCAGTTTGTTATAGATAATATGTGTTAGAACCACCCAGTTTGTTATAGATAATATGTGTTAGAACCACCCAGTTTGTTATAGATGTGTTAGAACCATCCAGTTTGTTATAGATAATATGTGTTAGAACCACCCAGTTTGTTATAGATGATATGTGTTAGAACCACCCAGTTTGTTATAGATAATGTGTTAGAACCACCCAGTTTGTTATAGATAATATGTGTTAGAACCACCCAGTTTGTTATAGATAATATGCGTTAGAACCACCCAGTTTGTTATAGATGTGTTAGAACCACCCAGTTTGTTATAGATGTGTTAGAACCACCCAGTTTGTTATAGATAATATGTGTTAGAACCATCCAGTTTGTTATAGATGTGTTAGAACCACCCAGTTTGTTATAGATAATATGTGTTAGAACCACCCAGTTTGTTATAGATAATATGTGTTAGAACCACCCAGTTTGTTATAGATAATGTGTGTTAGAACCACCCAGTTTGTTATAGATGTGTTAGAACCACCCAGTTTGTTATAGATGTGTTAGAACCACCCAGTTTGTTATAGATAATATGTGTTAGAACCACCCAGTTTGTTATAGATGTGTTAGAACCACCCAGTTTGTTATAGATAATATGTGTTAGAACCACCCAGTTTGTTATAGATAATATGTGTTAGAACCACCCAGTTTGTTATAGATGTGTTAGAACCACCCAGTTTGTTATAGATAATATGTGTTAGAACCACCCAGTTTGTTATAGATAATATGTGTTAGAACCACCCAGTTTGTTATAGTTAATATGTGTTAGAACCACCCAGTTTGTTATAGATGTGTTAGAACCACCCAGTTTGTTATAGATGTGTTAGAACCACCCAGTTTGTTATAGATGTGTTAGAACCACCCAGTTTGTTATAGATGATATGTGTTAGAACCACCCAGTTTGTTATAGATAATATGTGTTAGAACCACCCAGTTTGTTATAGATAATGTGTTAGAACCACCCAGTTTGTTATAGATAATATGTGTTAGAACCACCCAGTTTGTTATAGATAATGTGTTAGAACCACCCAGTTTGTTATAGATGTGTTAGAACCACCCAGTTTGTTATAGATGTGTTAGAACCACCCAGTTTGTTATAGATAATATGTGTTAGAACCACCCAGTTTGTTATAGATAATATGTGTTAGAACCACCCAGTTTGTTATAGATAATGTGTTAGAACCACCCAGTTTGTTATAGATGTGTTAGAACCACCCAGTTTGTTATAGATGTGTTAGAACCACCCAGTTTGTTATAGATATGTGTTAGAACCACCCAGTTTGTTATAGATAATATGTGTTAGAACCACCCAGTTTGTTATAGATGTGTTAGAACCACCCAGTTTGTTATAGATGATATGTGTTAGAACCACCCAGTTTGTTATAGATGTGTTAGAACCACCCAGTTTGTTATAGATAATTTGTGTTATAGATGTGTTAGAACCACCCAGTTTGTTATAGATAATTTGTTATAGTGTTAGAACCACCCAGTTTGTTATAGATGTGTTAGAACCACCCAGTTTGTTATAGATGTGTTAGAACCACCCAGTTTGTTATAGATAATATGTTTAGAACCACCCAGTTTGTTATAGATAATATGTGTTAGAACCACCCAGTTTGTTATAGATAATGTGTTAGAACCACCCAGTTTGTTATAGATGTGTTAGAACCACCCAGTTTGTTATAGATAATATGTGTTAGAACCACCCAGTTTGTTATAGATAATATGTGTTAGAACCACCCAGTTTGTTATAGATAATATGTGTTAGAACCACCCAGTTTGTTATAGATAATTTGTTATAGATAATATGTTAGAACCACCCAGTTTGTTATAGATGTGTTAGAACCACCCAGTTTGTTATAGATAATATGTGTTAGAACCACCCAGTTTTTTATAGATGTGTTAGAACCACCCAGTTTGTTATAGATGTGTTAGAACCACCCAGTTTGTTATAGATGTGTTAGAACCATCCAGTTTGTTATAGATAATGTGTTAGAACCACCCAGTTTGTTATAGATGATATGTGTTAGAACCACCCAGTTTGTTATAGATAATATGTGTTAGAACCATCCAGTTTGTTATAGATGTGTTAGAACCACCCAGTTTGTTATAGATAATATGTGTTAGAACCACCCAGTTTGTTATAGATAATATGTTATAGATTAGAACCACCCAGTTTGTTATAGATGTGTTAGAACCACCCAGTTTGTTATAGATGTGTTAGAACCATCCAGTTTGTTATAGATAATATGTGTTAGAACCACCCAGTTTGTTATAGATGATATGTGTTAGAACCACCCAGTTTGTTATAGATAATATGTGTTAGAACCACCCAGTTTGTTATAGATAATGTGTTAGAACCACCCAGTTTGTTATAGATAATATGTGTTAGAACCACCCAGTTTGTTATAGATAATATGTGTTAGAACCACCCAGTTTGTTATAGATGTGTTAGAACCACCCAGTTTGTTATAGATGTGTTAGAACCACCCAGTTTGTTATAGATAATATGTGTTAGAACCACCCAGTTTGTTATAGATAATGTGTTAGAACCACCCAGTTTGTTATAGATGTGTTAGAACCACCCAGTTTGTTATAGATAATATGTGTTAGAACCACCCAGTTTGTTATAGATAATATGTGTTAGAACCACCCAGTTTGTTATAGATGTGTTAGAACCACCCAGTTTGTTATAGATGTGTTAGAACCACCCAGTTTGTTATAGATAATATGTGTTAGAACCACCCAGTTTGTTATAGATAATGTGTTAGAACCACCCAGTTTGTTATAGATGTGTTAGAACCACCCAGTTTGTTATAGATGTTTTAGAACCACCCAGTTTGTTATAGATATTAGTTTGTTATAGATAATATGTTTAGAACCACCCAGTTTGTTATAGATAATATGTGTTAGAACCACCCAGTTTGTTATAGATGTGTTAGAACCACCCAGTTTGTTATAGATAATATGTGTTAGAACCACCCAGTTTGTTATAGATAATATGCGTTAGAACCACCCAGTTTGTTATAGATGTGTTAGAACCACCCAGTTTGTTATAGATAATATGTGTTAGAACCACCCAGTTTGTTATAGATAATATGTGTTAGAACCACCCAGTTTGTTATAGATAATATGTGTTAGAACCACCCAGTTTGTTATAGATGTGTTAGAACCACCCAGTTAGTTATAGATGTGTTAGAACCATCCAGTTTGTTATAGATAATGTGTTAGAACCACCCAGTTTGTTATAGATAATATGTGTTAGAACCACCCAGTTTGTTATAGATAATATGTGTTAGAACCACCCAGTTTGTTATAGATAATGTGTGTTAGAACCACCCAGTTTGTTATAGATGTGTTAGAACCACCCAGTTTGTTATAGATGTGTTAGAACCACCCAGTTTGTTATAGATAATATGTGTTAGAACCACCCAGTTTGTTATAGATGTGTTAGAACCACCCAGTTTGTTATAGATAATATGTGTTAGAACCACCCAGTTTGTTATAGATAATATGTGTTAGAACCACCCAGTTTGTTATAGATAATATGTGTTAGAACCACCCAGTTTGTTATAGATGTGTTAGAACCACCCAGTTTGTTATAGATGTGTTAGAACCACCCAGTTTGTTATAGATGTGTTAGAACCACCCAGTTTGTTATAGATGTGTTAGAACCACCCAGTTTGTTATAGATAATATGTGTTAGAACCACCCAGTTTGTTATAGATGTGTTAGAACCACCCAGTTTGTTATAGATGATATGTGTTAGAACCACCCAGTTTGTTATAGATAATATGTGTTAGAACCACCCAGTTTGTTATAGATAATGTGTTAGAACCACCCAGTTTGTTATAGATAATATGTGTTAGAACCACCCAGTTTGTTATAGATAATGTGTTAGAACCACCCAGTTTGTTATAGATGTGTTAGAACCACCCAGTTTGTTATAGATGTGTTAGAACCACCCAGTTTGTTATAGATAATATGTGTTAGAACCACCCAGTTTGTTATAGATAATATGTGTTAGAACCACCCAGTTTGTTATAGATAATGTGTTAGAACCACCCAGTTTGTTATAGATGTGTTAGAACCACCCAGTTTGTTATAGATGTGTTAGAACCACCCAGTTTGTTATAGATATTATGTGTTAGAACTACCCAGTTTGTTATAGATAATATGTGTTAGAACCACCCAGTTTGTTATAGATGTGTTAGAACCACCCAGTTTGTTATAGATAATATGTGTTAGAACCACCCAGTTTGTTATAGATGTGTTAGAACCACCCAGTTTGTTATAGATAATATGTGTTAGAACCACCCAGTTTGTTATAGATAATATGCGTTAGAACCACCCAGTTTGTTATAGATGTGTTAGAACCACCCAGTTTGTTATAGATAATATGTGTTAGAACCACCCAGTTTGTTATAGATAATATGTGTTAGAACCACCCAGTTTGTTATAGATAATATGTGTTAGAACCACCCAGTTTGTTATAGATGAACCACCCAGTTAGAACCACCCAGTTTGTTATAGATGTGTTAGAACCATCCAGTTTGTTATAGATGTGTTAGAACCACCCAGTTTGTTATAGATAATGTGAACCACCCAGTTTGTTAGAACCACCCAGTTTGTTATAGATAATATGTGTTAGAACCACCCAGTTTGTTATAGATGTGTTAGAACCACCCAGTTTGTTATAGATGTGTTAGAACCACCCAGCGATGAACAGACTCTGAAGTCTGGGATTCAGCCTTCTGTTACAGCATGAAGTCTGGGATTCAGCCTTCTGTTACAGCATATTAAACATAATGCTGAAGACTCTGAGATTCAGCCTTCTGTTACAGCATGAAGTCTGGGATTCAGCCTTCTGTTACAGCATGAAGTCTGGGATTCAGCCTTCTGTTACAGCATGAAGTCTGGGATTCAGCCTTCTGTTACAGCATGAAGTCTGGGATTCAGCCTTCTGTTACAGCATGAAGTCTGGGATTCAGCCTTCTGTTACAGCATGAAGTCTGGGATTCAGCCTTCTGTTACAGCATGAAGTCTGGGATTCAGCCTTCTGTTACAGCATATTAAACATAATGCTGAACAGACTCTGAAGTCTGGGATTCAGCCTTCTGTTACAGCATGAAGTCTGGGATTCAGCCTTCTGTTACAGCATATTAAACATAATGCTGAACAGACTCTGAAGTCTGGGATTCAGCCTTCTGTTACAGCATGAAGTCTGGGATTCAGCCTTCTGTTACAGCATGAAGTCTGGGATTCAGCCTTCTGTTACAGCATGAAGTCTGGGATTCAGCCTTCTGTTACAGCATGAAGTCTGGGATTCAGCCTTCTGTTACAGCATGAAGTCTGGGATTCAGCCTTCTGTTACAGCATGAAGTCTGGGATTCAGCCTTCTGTTACAGCATGAAGTCTGGGATTCAGCCTTCTGTTACAGCATGAAGTCTGGGATTCAGCCTTCTGTTACAGCATGAAGTCTGGGATTCAGCCTTCTGTTACAGCATGAAGTCTGGGATTCAGCCTTCTGTTACAGCATGAAGTCTGGGATTCAGCCTTCTGTTACAGCATGAAGTCTGGGATTCAGCCTTCTGTTACAGCATATTAAACATAATGCTGAACAGACTCTGAAGTCTGGGATTCAGCCTTCTGTTACAGCATGAAGTCTGGGATTCAGCCTTCTGTTACAGCATGAAGTCTGGGATTCAGCCTTCTGTTACAGCATGAAGTCTGGGATTCAGCCTTCTGTTACAGCATGAAGTCTGGGATTCAGCCTTCTTATACAGCATGAAGTCTGGGATTCAGCCTTCTGTTACAGCATATTAAACAGACTCTGAAGTCTGGGATTCAGCCTTCTGTTACAGCATGAAGTCTGGGATTCAGCCTTCTGTTACAGCATGAAGTCTGGGATTCAGCCTTCTGTTACAGCATGAAGTCTGGGATTCAGCCTTCTGTTACAGCATGAAGTCTGGGATTCAGCCTTCTGTTACAGCATATTAAACATAATGCTGAACAGACTCTGAAGTCTGGGATTCAGCCTTCTGTTACAGCATGAAGTCTGGGATTCAGCCTTCTGTTACAGCATGAAGTCTGGGATTCAGCCTTCTGTTACAGCATATTAAACATAATGCTGAACAGACTCTGAAGTCTGGGATTCAGCCTTCTGTTACAGCATGAAGTCTGGGATTCAGCCTTCTGTTACAGCATGAAGTCTGGGATTCAGCCTTCTGTTACAGCATGAAGTCTGGGATTCAGCCTTCTGTTACAGCATGAAGTCTGGGATTCAGCCTTCTGTTACAGCATGAAGTCTGGGATTCAGCCTTCTGTTACAGCATGAAGTCTGGGATTCAGCCTTCTGTTACAGCATGAAGTCTGGGATTCAGCCTTCTGTTACAGCATGAAGTCTGGGATTCAGCCTTCTGTTACAGCATGAAGTCTGGGATTCAGCCTTCTGTTACAGCATATCTAAACATAATGCTGGGACAGCCTCTGAAGTCTGGGATTCAGCCTTCTGTTACAGCATGAAGTCTGGGATTCAGCCTTCTGTTACAGCATGAAGTCTGGGATTCAGCCTTCTGTTACAGCATATTAAACATAATGCTGAACAGACTCTGAAGTCTGGGATTCAGCCTTCTGTTACAGCATGAAGTCTGGGATTCAGCCTTCTGTTACAGCATGAAGTCTGGGATTCAGCCTTCTGCTACAGCATATTAAACATAATGCTGAACAGACTCTGAAGTCTGGGATTCAGCCTTCTGTTACAGCATGAAGTCTGGGATTCAGCCTTCTGTTACAGCATATTAAACAGACTCTGAAGTCTGGGATTCAGCCTTCTGTTACAGCATGAAGTCTGGGATTCAGCCTTCTGTTACAGCATGAAGTCTGGGATTCAGCCTTCTGTTACAGCATGAAGTCTGGGATTCAGCCTTCTGCTACAGCATATTAAACATAATGCTGAACAGACTCTGAAGTCTGGGATTCAGCCTTCTGTTACAGCATGAAGTCTGGGATTCAGCCTTCTGTTACAGCATGAAGTCTGGGATTCAGCCTTCTGTTACAGCATGAAGTCTGGGATTCAGCCTTCTGTTACAGCATATTAAACATAATGCTGAACAGACTCTGAAGTCTGGGATTCAGCCTTCTGTTACAGCATGAAGTCTGGGATTCAGCCTTCTGTTACAGCATGAAGTCTGGGATTCAGCCTTCTGCTACAGCATATTAAACATAATGCTGAACAGACTCTGAAGTCTGGGATTCAGCCTTCTGTTACAGCATGAAGTCTGGGATTCAGCCTTCTGTTACAGCATATTAAACAGACTCTGAAGTCTGGGATTCAGCCTTCTGTTACAGCATGAAGTCTGGGATTCAGCCTTCTGTTACAGCATGAAGACTGGGATTCAGCCTTCTGTTACAGCATATTAAACAGACTCTGAAGTCTGGGATTCAGCCTTCTGTTACAGCATGAAGTCTGGGATTCAGCCTTCTGTTACAGCATGAAGTCTGGGATTCAGCCTTCTGTTACAGCATGAAGTCTGGGATTCAGCCTTCTGCTACAGCATATTAAACATAATGCTGAACAGACTCTGAAGTCTGGGATTCAGCCTTCTGTTACAGCATGAAGTCTGGGATTCAGCCTTCTGTTACAGCATGAAGTCTGGGATTCAGCCTTCTGTTACAGCATGAAGTCTGGGATTCAGCCTTCTGTTACAGCATATTAAACATAATGCTGAACAGACTCTGAAGTCTGGGATTCAGCCTTCTGTTACAGCATGAAGTCTGGGATTCAGCCTTCTGTTACAGCATGAAGTCTGGGATTCAGCCTTCTGCTACAGCATATTAAACATAATGCTGAACAGACTCTGAAGTCTGGGATTCAGCCTTCTGTTACAGCATGAAGTCTGGGATTCAGCCTTCTGTTACAGCATATTAAACAGACTCTGAAGTCTGGGATTCAGCCTTCTGTTACAGCATGAAGTCTGGGATTCAGCCTTCTGTTACAGCATGAAGTCTGGGATTCAGCCTTCTGTTACAGCATATTAAACAGACTCTGAAGTCTGGGATTCAGCCTTCTGTTACAGCATGAAGTCTGGGATTCAGCCTTCTGTTACAGCATGAAGTCTGGGATTCAGCCTTCTGTTACAGCATGAAGTCTGGGATTCAGCCTTCTGTTACATACATTAATAATACTATCTAGCTCAGAAACTGGAGACGTTGTTTAAATAAACATCTTTTATCTCTCGTGTTTTTACTTCGGGTTTTGGTTTTAGTCATCCTGTCTATTTTATCCCGCTCTGTGTATATATGTTATGTTATTTTAGTCTCTCAGGTTTACCATTACTTCATTATTGTCGTTAACATTTTAAATGTCCAATTTCAGAAATGTACTGTGTTTTAATCTTTTCTCACTTGGTCATTTTGTGAAGCACGTTGAAAATGCCCAGTAAGGTGCTCTGTAAATAGTCTTTAGATTTGATTCTCCAAGAGAAAAAACTGTTTCATTTCTTACCTCCAGACTGAAACAAACCTCTTCAAGCGTCCAAGCCTCTCGACACAACTCCTTCAGCTGCACTGTGAACCCTCCTCACCTCAAAGACCGTTTTACAGTACATTTCCCGACACACACACACACACACACACACACTATCTGGGAGTTTAGCTGTCAATGTTCGACTAGTCAGAGGTGAAGATCACCAAACATAATCTAAATCTGTTCCTGAGGCTTGTAAAGTGATTGTAAAATAAAACATTAAAACGCGATGACACCCAGAGCTTTCTATCACAGAAGGGCTCGTCACACCTTTCAGTAATCCACTCTAGTGATTGTAAACGTGATGACACCCAGAGCTTTCTATCACAGAAGGGCTCGTCACACCTTTCAGTAATCCACTCTAGTGATTGTAAACGTGATGACACCCAGAGCTTTCTATCACAGAAGGGCTCGTCACACCTTTCAGTAATCCACTCTAGTGATTGTAAACGTGATGAAACCCAGAGCTTTCTATCACAGAAGGGCTCGTCACACCTTTCAGTAATCCACTCTAGTGATTGTAAACGTGATGAAACCCAGAGCTTTCTATCACAGAAGGGCTCGTCACACCTTTCAGTAATCCACTCTAGTGATTGTAAACGTGATGACACCCAGAGCTTTCTATCACAGAAGGGCTCGTCATACCTTTCAGTAATCCACTCTAGTGATTGTAAACGTGATGACACCCAGAGCTTTCTATCACAGAAGGGCTCGTCACACCTTTCAGTAATCCACTCTAGTGATTGTAAACGTGATGACACCCAGAGCTTTCTATCACAGAAGGGCTCGTCATACCTTTCAGTAATCCACTCTAGTGATTGTAAACGTGATGACACCCAGAGCTTTCTATCACAGAAGGGCTCGTCATACCTTTCAGTAATCCACTCTAGTGATTGTAAACGTGATGACACCCAGAGCTTTCTATCACAGAAGGGCTCGTCACACCTTTCAGTAATCCACTCTAGTGATTGTAAACGTGATGACACCCAGAGCTTTCTATCACAGAAGGGCTCGTCACACCTTTCAGTAATCCACTCTAGTGATTGTAAACGTGATGACACCCAGAGCTTTCTATCACAGAAGGGCTCGTCACACCTTTCAGTAATCCACTCTAGTGATTGTAAACGTGATGACACCCAGAGCTTTCTATCACAGAAGGGCTCGTCACACCTTTCAGTAATCCACTCTAGTGATTGTAAACGTGATGACACCCAGAGCTTTCTATCACAGAAGGGCTCGTCACACCTTTCAGTAATCCACTCTAGTGATTGTAAACGTGATGACACCCAGAGCTTTCTATCACAGAAGGGCTCGTCACACCTTTCAGTAATCCACTCTAGTGATTGTAAACGTGATGACACCCAGAGCTTTCTATCACAGAAGGGCTCGTCATACCTTTCAGTAATCCACTCTAGTGATTGTAAACGTGATGACACCCAGAGCTTTCTATCACAGAAGGGCTCGGCATACCTTTCAGTAATCCACTCTAGTGATTGTAAACGTGATGACACCCAGAGCTTTCTATCACAGAAGGGCTCGTCACACCTTTCAGTAATCCACTCTAGTGATTGTAAACGTGATGACACCCAGAGCTTTCTATCACAGAAGGGCTCGTCATACCTTTCAGTAATCCACTCTAGTGATTGTAAACGTGATGACACCCAGAGCTTTCTATCACAGAAGGGCTCGTCACACCTTTCAGTAATCCACTCTAGTGATTGTAAACCTGATGACACCCAGAGCTTTCTATCACAGAAGGGCTCGTCACACCTTTCAGTAATCCACTCTAGTGATTGTAAACGTGATGACACCCAGAGCTTTCTATCACAGAAGGGCTCGTCACACCTTTCAGTAATCCACTCTAGTGATTGTAAACGTGATGACACCCAGAGCTTTCTATCACAGAAGGGCTCGTCACACCTTTCAGTAATCCACTCTAGTGATTGTAAACGTGATGACACCCAGAGCTTTCTATCACAGAAGGGCTCGTCACACCTTTCAGTAATCCACTCTAGTGATTGTAAACGTGATGACACCCAGAGCTTTCTATCACAGAAGGGCTCGTCACACCTTTCAGTAATCCACTCTAGTGATTGTAAACGTGATGACACCCAGAGCTTTCTATCACAGAAGGGCTCGTCACACCTTTCAGTAATCCACTCTAGTGATTGTAAACGTGATGACACCCAGAGCTTTCTATCACAGAAGGGCTCGTCACACCTTTCAGTAATCCACTCTAGTGATTGTAAACGTGATGACACCCAGAGCTTTCTATCACAGAAGGGCTCGTCATACCTTTCAGTAATCCACTCTAGTGATTGTAAACGTGATGACACCCAGAGCTTTCTATCACAGAAGGGCTCGTCACACCTTTCAGTAATCCACTCTAGTGATTGTAAACGTGATGACACCCAGAGCTTTCTATCACAGAAGGGCTCGTCACACCTTTCAGTAATCCACTCTAGTGATTGTAAACGTGATGACACCCAGAGCTTTCTATCACAGAAGGGCTCGTCACACCTTTCAGTAATCCACTCTAGTGATTGTAAACGTGATGACACCCAGAGCTTTCTATCACAGAAGGGCTCGTCACACCTTTCAGTAATCCACTCTAGTGATTGTAAACGTGATGACACCCAGAGCTTTCTATCACAGAAGGGCTCGTCACACCTTTCAGTAATCCACTCTAGTGATTGTAAACGTGATGACACCCAGAGCTTTCTATCACAGAAGGGCTCGTCACACCTTTCAGTAATCCACTCTAGTGATTGTAAACGTGATGACACCCAGAGCTTTCTATCACAGAAGGGCTCGTCACACCTTTCAGTAATCCACTCTAGTGATTGTAAACGTGATGACACCCAGAGCTTTCTATCACAGAAGGGCTCGTCACACCTTTCAGTAATCCACTCTAGTGATTGTAAACGTGATGACACCCAGAGCTTTCTATCACAGAAGGGCTCGTCACACCTTTCAGTAATCCACTCTAGTGATTGTAAACGCGATGACACCCAGAGCTTTCTATCACAGAAGGGCTCGTCACACCTTTCAGTAATCCACTCTAGTGATTGTAAACGTGATGACACCCAGAGCTTTCTATCACAGAAGGGCTCGTCACACCTTTCAGTAATCCACTCTAGTGATTGTAAACGTGATGACACCCAGAGCTTTCTATCACAGAAGGGCTCGTCACACCTTTCAGTAATCCACTCTAGTGATTGTAAACGTGATGACACCCAGAGCTTTCTATCACAGAAGGGCTCGTCACACCTTTCAGTAATCCACTCTAGTAATTGTAAACGTGATGAAACCCAGAGCTTTCTATCACAGAAGGGCTCGTCATACCTTTCAGTAATCCACTCTAGTGATTGTAAACGCGATGACACCCAGAGCTTTCTATCACAGAAGGGCTCGTCACACCTTTCAGTAATCCACTCTAGTGATTGTAAACGTGATGACACCCAGAGCTTTCTATCACAGAAGGGCTCGTCACACCTTTCAGTAATCCACTCTAGTGATTGTAAACGCGATGACAACTTTTCCCCACTAATGGTTCAGGATGGGGGGAAGCTAATGTATAATGGTTCAGGAAGCTGATCCCAGATCTGTACCTAACAGGGGTGTTATGAATCTTATGTATAATGGTTCAGGAAGCTGATCCCAGATCTGAACCTAACAGGGGTGTTATGAATCTTATGTATAATGGTTCAGGAAGCTGATCCCAGATCTGAACCTAACAGGGGTGTTATGAATCTTATGTATAATGGTTCAGGAAGCTGATCCCAGATCTGAACCTAACAGGGGTGTTATGAATCTTATGTATAATGGTTCAGGAAGCTGATCCCAGATCTGTACCTAACAGGGGTGTTATGAATCTTATGTATAATGGTTCAGGAAGCTGATCCCAGATCTGTACCTAACAGGGGTGTTATGAATCTTATGTATAATGGTTCAGGAAGCTGATCCCAGATCTGAACCTAACAGGGGTGTTATGAATCTTATGTATAATGGTTCATAGGGGGAAGCTGATCCCAGATCTGTACCAGGGGTGTTATGAATCTTATGTATAATGGTTCAGGAAGCTGATCCCAGATCTGAACCTAACAGGGGTGTTATGAATCTTATGTATAATGGTTCAGGAAGCTGATCCCAGATCTGTACCTAACAGGGGTGTTATGAATCTTATGTATAATGGTTCAGGAAGCTGATCCCAGATCTGAACCTAACAGGGGTGTTATGAATCTTATGTATAATGGTTCATAGGGGGAAGCTGATCCCAGATCTGAACCTAACAGGGGTGTTATGAATCTTATGTATAATGGTTCAGGAAGCTGATCCCAGATCTGAACCTAACAGGGGTGTTATGAATTTTATGTATAATGGTTCATAGGGGGAAGCTGATCCCAGATCTGTACCTAACAGGGGTGTTATGAATCTTATGTATAATGGTTCAGGAAGCTGATCCCAGATCTGAACCTAACAGGGGTGTTACCTCCATCTCCTTACGTCTGTAGACTACAGAACCATTTCAATTCAACACCTCCATCTCTGCTGTCAGTCTCCTTCCTTCTGTAGACTACAGAACCATTTCAATTCAACACCTCCATCTCTGCTGTCAGTCTCCTTACTTCTGTAGACTACAGAACCATTTCAATTCAACACCTCCATCTCTGCTGTCAGTCTCCTTCCTTCTGTAGACTACAGAACCATTTCAATTCAACACCTCCATCTCTGCTGTCAGTCTCCTTACTTCTGTAGACTACAGAACCATTTCAATTCAACACCTCCATCTCTGCTGTCAGTCTCCTTCCTTCTGTAGACTACAGAACCATTTCAATTCAACACCTCCATCTCTGCTGTCAGTCTCCTTCCTTCTGTAGACTACAGAACCATTTCAATTCAACACCTCCATCTCTGCTGTCAGTCTCCTTCCTTCTGTAGACTACAGAACCATTTCAATTCAACACCTCCATCTCTGCTGTCAGTCTCCTTACTTCTGTAGACTACAGAACCATTTCAATTCAACACCTCCATCTCTGCTGTCAGTCTCCTTCCTTCTGTAGACTACAGAACCATTTCAATTCAACACCTCCATCTCTGCTGTCAGTCTCCTTCCTTCTGTAGACTACAGAACCATTTCAATTCAACACCTCCATCTCTGCTGTCAGTCTCCTTCCTTCTGCAGACTACAGAACCATTTTAATGGCTGTCATTTCAATTCAACACCTCCATCTCTGCTGTCAGTCTCCTTACTTCTGTAGACTACAGAACCATTTCAATTCAACACCTCCATCTCTGCTGTCAGTCTCCTTACTTCTGTAGACTACAGAACCATTTTAATAGCTGTCTTTTCAATTCAACACCTCCATCTCTGCTGTCAGTCTCCTTCCTTCTTGCTGGATTGGAATTCAAAAACAAGACAAATTGCAACCAATGGAAGAAACAAAAACCACAAAAACAAATTGTGTCCATTTCACGTTCGTGGAATTTATTTAGTTTCCCTTGTCATTCTGGATGCGTTTAAATGTCAACAAAGTTAAAATACGTTGCTTCCTGTCCTCTTGTAACCCAGATGGCATCTGGTTCTTGATTGGTTATTTTTTGTTGTTTGTTCTAAATGCAAAATAAGAATCAGGACTTTAGAATCTACTGTACCACTGGTTCTGGATAAATCAACTTCCTGTTATTGTTTTTTTTAACTCCTCCCACCCATCTTGTATTCCGTCCAATCAGAAGGCCTGTTTTTTACTAACTCCTCCCACCCATCTTGTATTCCGTCCAATCAGAAGGCCTGTTTTTTACTAACTCCTCCCACCCATCTTGTATTCCGTCCAATCAGAAGGCCTGTTTTTTACTAACTCCTCCCACCCATCTTGTATTCCGTCCAATCAGAAGGCCTGTTTTTACTAACTCGTCCCACCCCCAAGCCCGTCATCGGTCCTATCCCGAAGAGCTGTTTCACTTCTTAACAATCTGGATGACGTCCTCGTGCTCCATGATGTGCGTCAGCCCCACCCGCTGGGGGTCGAACTTGGTGCTGGTGCCCTGGGAACACAACAGGCACAAAATGGAGTCAACTTGGTGCTGGTGCCCTGGGAACACAACAGGCACAAAATGGAGTCAACTTGGTGCTGGTGCCCTGGGAACACAACAGGCACAAAATGGAGTCAATTTGGTGCTGGTGCCCTGGGAACACAACAGGCACAAAATGGAGTCAACTTGGTGCTGGTGCCCTGGAACACAACAGGCACAAAATGGAGTCAATTTGGTGCTGGTGCCCTGGGAACACAACAGGCACAAAATGGAGTCAATTTGGTGCTGGTGCCCTGGGAACACAACAGGCACAAAATGGAGTCAACTTGGTGCTGGTGCCCTGGAACACAACAGGCACAAAATGGAGTCAATTTGGTGCTGGTGCCCTGGGAACACAACAGGCACAAAATGGAGTCAACTTGGTGATGGTGCTCTGGAACACAACAGGCACAAAATGGAGTCAACTTGGTGCTGGTGCCCTGGAACACAACAGGCACAAAATGGAGTCAACTTGGTGCTGGTGCCCTGGAACACAACAGGCACAAAATGGAGTCAACTTGGTGCTGATGCCCTGGAACACAACAGGCACAAAATGGAGTCAACTTGGTGCTGGTGCTCTGGAACACAACAGGCACAAAATGGAGTCAACTTGGTGCTGGTGCCCTGGGAACACAACAGGCACAAAATGGAGTCAACTTGGTGCTGGTGCTCTGGAACACAACAGGCACAAAATGGAGTCAACTTGGTGCTGGTGCTCTGGAACACAACAGGCACAAAATGGAGTCAATTTGGTGCTGGTGCCCTGGGAACACAACAGGCACAAAATGGAGTCAACTTGGTGCTGGTGCCCTGGGAACACAACAGGCACAAAATGGAGTCAACTTGGTGCTGGTGCCCTGGAACACAACAGGCACAAAATGGAGTCAACTTGGTGCTGGTGCTCTGGAACACAACAGGCACAAAATGGAGTCAATTTGGTGCTGGTGCCCTGGGAACACAACAGGCACAAAATGGAGTCAACTTGGTGCTGGTGCCCTGGAACACAACAGGCACAAAATGGAGTCAACTTGGTGCTGGTGCTCTGGAACACAACAGGCACAAAATGGAGTCAACTTGGTGCTGGTGCCCTGGAACACAACAGGCACAAAATGGAGTCAACTTGGTGCTGGTGCCCTGGAACACAACAGGCACAAAATGGAGTCAACTTGGTGCTGGTGCCCTGGAACACAACAGGCACAAAATGGAGTCAATTTGGTGCTGGTGCCCTGGAACACAACAGGCACAAAATGGAGTCAATTTGGTGCTGGTGCCCTGGAACACAACAGGCACAAAATGGAGTCAACTTGGTGCTGGTGCCCTGGGAACACAACAGGCACAAAATGGAGTCAACTTGGTGCTGGTGCCCTGGGACACAACAGGCACAAAATGGAGTCAACTTGGTGCTGGTGCCCTGGAACACAACAGGCACAAAATGGAGTCATGAAAGAAAAGATACAGTGTTTTATAAACGCAGAAGAGGGCAAACCCAACGTTGCTAGCACGGGGGTGCTGCTAACTTACCCAGACCAGGGCGTACTTGAACTGGCTGGCTAACGTTCTGTGGATCCGATGGCACTGCAGGGGGAGAGAGAGGGGGAGAGACCGTCGGTAAGGCTTTAGCTCAGCGGGTTAACACAGTCTGGCGCCGAACACCTGGGTTCAAAGCCAGGATTGTCGGTGTGTTCAAGCCTCACCACGTGTTCTACAGACGCTCCTCTTCTCATGATGATGGCGTCGCTGAAGTCAGGCCTCTCTGAAACAACAAGACCCACAATTCAACAGGAGACGCCAGGGGTTCTACACACAGCGTGGGAGACACCAGGGGTTCAACACACAGCGTGGGAGACACCAGGGGTTCAACACAGCGTGGGAGACACCAGGGGTTCAACACACAGCGTGGGAGACACCAGGGGTTCAACAGGAGACACCAGGGGTTCAACAGGAGACACCAGGGGTTCAACACACAGCGTGGGAGACACCAGGGGTTCAACACAGCGTGGGAGACACCAGGGGTTCAACACACAGCGTGGGAGACACCAGGGGTTCTACAGGAGACACCAGGGGTTCAACACACAGCGTGGGAGACACCAGGGGTTCAACACACAGCGTGGGAGACACCAGGGGTTCAACAGGAGACACCAGAGGTTCAACACACAGCGTGGGAGACACCAGGGGTTCAACAGGAGACACCAGGGGTTCAACAGGAGACACCAGGGGTTCAACACACAGCGTGGGAGACACCAGGGGTTCAACACAGCCTGGGAGACACCAGGGGTTCAACACAGCGTGGGAGACACCAGGGGTTCAACACACAGCGTGGGAGACACCAGGGGTTCAACACACAGCGTGGGAGACACCAGGGGTTCAACACACAGCGTGGGAGACACCAGGGGTTCAACAGGAGACACCAGGGGTTCAACAGGAGACACCAGGGGTTCCACACACAGCGTGGGAGACACCAGGGGTTCAACACAGCCTGGGAGACACCAGGGGTTCAACACACAGCGTGGGAGACACCAGGGGTTCAACACACAGCCTGGGAGACACCAGGGGTTCAACACACAGCCTGGGAGACACCAGGGGTTCAACACACAGCGTGGGAGACACCAGGGGTTCAACAGGAGACACCAGGGGTTCAACAGGAGACACCAGGGGTTCAACACACAGCGTGGGAGACACCAGGGGTTCAACACACAGCGTGGGAGACACCAGGGGTTCAACACAGCGTGGGAGACACCAGGGGTTCAACAGGAGACACCAGGGGTTCAACACACAGCGTGGGAGACACCAGGGGTTCAACACACAGCGTGGGAGACACCAGGGGTTCAACACACAGCGTGGGAGACACCAGGGGTTCAACACACAGCGTGGGAGACACCAGGGGTTCAACACACAGCGTGGGAGACACCAGGGGTTCAACACACAGCGTGGGAGACACCAGGGGTTCAACACAGCGTGGGAGACACCAGGGGTTCAACAGGAGACACCAGGGTTCAACACAGAGCGTGGGAGACACCAGGGGTTCAACACACAGCGTGGGAGACACCAGGGGTTCAACACACAGCGTGGGAGACACCAGGGGTTCAACACACAGCGTGGAGACACCAGGGGTTCAACACACAGCGTGGGAGACACCAGGGGTTCAACACACAGCGTGGGAGACACCAGGGGTTCAACACACAGCGTGGGAGACACCAGGGGTTCAACACACAGCGTGGGAGACACCAGGGGTTCAACAGAGCCTGGGAGACACCAGGGGTTCAACACAGCGTGGGAGACACCAGGGGTTCAACACAGCGTGGGAGACACCAGGGGTTCTACACACAGCGTGGGAGACACCAGGGGTTCTACACACAGCGTGGGAGACACCAGGGGTTCTACACACAGCCTGGGAGACACCAGGGGTTCAACACACAGCGTGGGAGACACCAGGGGTTCTACACACAGCCTGGGAGACACCAGGGGTTCAACACAGCGTGGGAGACACCAGGGGTTCAACACAGCGTGGGAGACACCAGGGGTTCTACACACAGCGTGGGAGACACCAGGGGTTCAACACACAGCGTGGGAGACACCAGGGGTTCAACAGGAGACACCAGGGGTTCAACAGGAGACACCAGGGGTTCTACACACAGCGTGGGAGACACCAGGGGTTCAACACACAGCGTGGGAGACACCAGGGGTTCTACACACAGCGTGGGAGACACCAGGGGTTCAACAGGAGACACCAGGGGTTCAACACACAGCCTGGGAGACACCAGGGGTTCAACACACAGCGTGGGAGACACCAGGGGTTCAACACAGCGTGGGAGACACCAGGGGTTCAACACAGCGTGGGAGACACCAGGGGTTCAACACACAGCGTGGGAGACACCAGGGGTTCAACACACAGCCTGGGAGACACCAGGGGTTCAACAGGAGACACTAGGGGTTCAACACACAGCGTGGGAGACACCAGGGGTTCAACACACAGCCTGGGAGACACCAGGGGTTCAACACACAGCCTGTGAGACACCAGAGGTTCAACAGGAGACACTAGGGGTTCAACACACAGCCTGGGAGACACCAGGGGTTCAACAGGAGACACTAGGGGTTCAACACACAGCGTGGGAGACACCAGGGGTTCAACACACAGCGTGGGAGACACCAGGGGTTCAACACAGCGTGGGAGACACCAGGGGTTCAACACAGCGTGGGAGACACCAGGGGTTCTACACACAGTGTGGGAGACACCAGGGGTTCAACACACAGGGTGGGAGACACCAGGGGTTCAACACAGCCTGGGAGACACCAGGGGTTCAACACACAGCGTGGGAGACACCAGGGGTTCTACACACAGCGTGGGAGACACCAGGGGTTCAACACACAGCCTGTGAGACACCAGGGGTTCAACAGGAGACACTAGGGGTTCAACACACAGCGTGGGAGACACCAGGGGTTCAACAGGAGACACCAGGGGTTCAACACACAGCGTGGGAGACACCAGGGGTTCAACAGGAGACACCAGGGGTTCAACACACAGCCTGTGAGACACCAGGGGTTCAACACACAGCGTGGGAGAGTGTGTGTTTACGATTGGATTGCTGTGTGTGTGTGCACATTTGAGTGTGTATGTGAGTGAGCATGAGCCTGTGTCCATTTCTGAATTCTCCTACATCCTAAATAGTAGGCCTTTAAGTATGAGAAAAAGTCAAATAGGATGCGACAATTTGAAACTCATTCAGCCTATGACAACAGCTGATCAGTTAGATATGGGGAGGAGCTACCGACATCAACCAATAGCAGGCAACAACAAAATCGAACATGACGCATTCTCAGTATACGGGGGTTGGGGGGGGGGCGTGTACCTCCTCTCTTCTTTGTGTAAAGACAGATGAGCGCCAGGTATTCCCACAGCCTCTCTAACAGGAAGTCCAGGTTCAGCTTCATCCCACAGCTAACAGAGAGAACACAGTCAGACGGAGAAGAGACAGTCAGACAGAGAAGAGACAGTCAGACAGAGAAGAGACAGTCAGACAGAGAAGAGACAGTCAGACAGAGAAGAGACAGTCAGACAGAGAGGACACAGTCAGACAGAGAGGACACAGTCAGACAGAGAGAACACAGTCAGACAGAGGACACAGTCAGACAGAGAAGAGACAGTCAGACACAGTCAGACAGAGAAGAGACAGTCAGACAGAGAAGAGACAGTCAGACAGAGAAGAGACAGTCAGACAGAGAAGAGACAGTCAGACAGAGAAGAGACAGTCAGACGGAGAGTACAGTCAGACAGAGAGAACACAGTCAGACGGAGAAGAGACAGTCAGACGGAGAAGAGACAGTCAGACGGAGAAGAGACAGTCAGACGGAGAGAACACAGTCAGACAGAGAGAACACAGTCAGACGGAGAAGAGAGTCAGACAGAGAAGAGACAGTCAGACAGAGAGAACACAGTCAGACAGAGAGAACACAGTCAGACAGAGAGAACACAGTCAGACGGAGAAGAGACAGTCAGACGGAGAAGAGACAGTCAGACGGAGAAGAGACAGTCAGACAGAGAGAACACAGTCAGACGGAGAAGAGACAGTCAGACAGAGAAGAGACAGTCAGACAGAGAAGAGACAGTCAGACAGAGAAGAGACAGTCAGACAGAGAAGAGACAGTCAGACAGAGAAGAGACAGTCAGACAGAGAAGAGACAGTCAGACAGAGAAGAGACAGTCAGACAGAGAAGAGACAGAGAGAAGAGACAGTCAGACAGAGACAGTCAGACAGAGAGACAGTCAGACAGAGAAGAGACAGTCAGACAGAGAAGAGACAGTCAGACAGAAGAGACAGTCAGACAGAAGAGACAGTCAGACAGAGAAGAGACAGTCAGACAGTCAGAGAGAAGAGACAGTCAGACAGAGAAGAGACAGTCAGACAGAGAAGAGACAGTCAGACAGAGAAGAGACAGTCAGACAGAAGAAGAGACAGTTAGACAGAGAAGAGACAGTCAGACAGAAGAAGAGACAGTTAGACAGAGAAGAGACAGTCAGACAGAGAAGAGACAGTCAAACAGAGAAGAGACAGTCAGACAGAGAGAACACAGTCAGACAGAGAAGAGACAGACAGACAGAGAAGAGACAGTCAGACAGAGAAGAGACAGTCAGACAGTGAAGAGACAGTCAGACAGAGAAGAGACAGTCAGACAGAGAAGAGACAGTCAGACAGTGAAGAGACAGTCAGACAGTGAAGAGACAGTCAGACAGAGAAGAGACAGTCAGACAGTGAAGAGACAGTCAGACAGAAGAGACAGTCAGACAGTCAGACAGAGAAGAGACAGTCAGACAGAGAAGAGACAGTCAGACAGAGAAGAGACAGTCAGACAGAGAAGAGACAGTCAGACAGAGAAGAGACAGTCAGACAGAGAAGAGACAGTCAGACAGAGAAGAGACAGTCAGACAGAGAAGAGACAGTCAGACAGAGAAGAGACAGTCAGACAGAGAAGAGACAGTCAGACAGAGAAGAGAGAAGAGACAGTCAGACGGAGAAGAGACAGTCAGACAGTGAAGAGACAGACAGTCAGACAGTGAAGAGACAGTCAGACAGAGAAGAGACAGTCAGACAGAGAAGAGACAGTCAGACAGAGAAGAGACAGTCAGACAGTGAAGAGACAGTCAGACAGTGAAGAGACAGTCAGACAGTGAAGAGACAGTCAGACAGTGAAGAGACAGTCAGACAGACAGTCAGACAGACAGACAGACAGGGTAGTTTCTGACCTGATGACAACGCTGTGGGGTTCGTGGGCCAGTCTGTCCACCTCCTCTATAGAGATCTGATCCACCTTGTTATACACCTACACACACCACTACATATTCATTGTGGACTGATACAGAACAGGTACGTATAAACATAGAGCTAGAACATAGAGCTAGATCATAGATCAGGTAGGTATAAACATAGAGCTAGATCATAGATCAGGTACCTACGTATTAACATAGAGCTAGATCATAGATCAGGTAGGTATTAACATAGAGCTAGATCATAGATCAGGTACGTATAAACATAGAGCTAGATCATAGATCAGGTAGGTATAAACATAGAGCTAGATCATAGATCAGGTAGGTATAAACATAGAGCTAGATCATAGATCAGGTAGGTATAAACATAGAGCTAGATCATAGATCAGGTAGGTATAAACATAGAGCTAGATCATAGATCAGGTAGATCAGGTAGGTATAAACATAGAGCTAGATCATAGAAGGTAGGTATAAACATAGAGATAGATCATAGATATAAACATAGAGCTAGATCATAGATCAGGTACCTACATATTAACATAGAGCTAGATCATAGATCAGGTACGTACGTATAAACATAGAGCTAGATCATAGATCAGGTACATATAAACATAGAGCTAGATCATAGATCAGTTACGTATAAACATAGAGCTAGATCATAGATCAGGTAGGTATAAACATAGAGCTAGATCATAGATCAGGTACCTACATATTAACATAGAGCTAGATCAGTTACGTATAAACATAGAGCTAGATCAGGTACCTACGTATTAACATAGAGCTAGATCATAGATCAGGTACGTATTAACAGAGCTAGATCATAGATCAGGTATGTATTAACATAGAGCAAGATCATAGATTAGGTACCTACGTATTAACATAGAGCTAGATCATAGATCAGGTAGGTATAAACATAGAGCTAGATCATAGATCAGGTACCTACGTATTAACATAGAGCTAGATCATAGATCAGGTAGGTATTAACATAGAGCTAGATCATAGATCAGGTACGTATAAACATAGAGCTAGATCATAGATCAGGTAGGTATAAACATAGAGCTAGATCATAGATCAGGTACGCATGTATAAACATAGAGCTGGATCATAGATAAGGTAGGTATAAACATAGAGCTAGATCATAGATCAGGTAGGTATAAACATAGAGCTAGATCATAGATCAGGTACGTACGTATAAACATAGAGCTAGATCATAGATCAGGTACCTACATATTAACATAGAGCTAGATCATAGATCAGGTACGTACGTATAAACATAGAGCTAGATCATAGATCAGGTACATATAAACATAGAGCTAGATCATAGATCAGATACGTACGTATAAACAGGGCATGTAAACTCGGTTCCCAACAATGACGTCGATGAAGTCATCAGGAGTGCTGTCTTCTCGGAACAGAACCTCCGCATTGAAGATTTCTGAGGTGGATCGTTAAGGTTCTACCTACTGTTCCGAGGTGGATCGGTAAGGTTCTACCTACTGTTCCGAGGTGGATCGTTTAGGTTCTACCTACTGTTCTGAGGTGGATCGTTAAGGTTCTACCTACTGTTCTGAGGTGGATCGTTAAGGTTCTACCTACTGTTCCGAGGTGGATCGTTAAGGTTCTACCTACTGTTCTGAGGTGGATCGGTAAGGTTCTACCTACTGTTCTGAGGTGGATCGGTAAGGTTCTACCTACTGCTCTGAGGTGGATCGGTAAGGTTCTACCTACTGTTCTGAGGTGGATCGTTTAGGTTCTACCTACTGTTCTGAAGTGGATCATTAGGTTCTACCTACTGCTCTGAGGTGGATCGTTAAGGTTCTACCTACTGTTCTGAGGTGGATCGTTAAGGTTCTACCTACTGTTCTGAGGTGGATCGTTAAGGTTCTACCTACTGTTCTGAGGTGGATCGGTAAGGTTCTACCTACTGTTCTGAGGTGGATCGTTTAGGTTCTACCTACTGTTCTGAGGTGGATCATCGTGTCTGTAGTCAGTGGTGTCTGTAGTTGGTGGTGTCTGTATCTAGTGGTGTCTGTATCTAGTGGTGTCTGTATCTAGTGGTGTCTGTATCTAGTGGTGTCTGTATCTAGTGGCGTCTGTATCTAGTGGCGTCTGTATCTAGTGGCGTCTGTATCTAGTGGCGTCTGTAGGTAGTGGTGTCTGTAGGTAGTGGTGTCTGTAGGTAGTGGTGTCTGTAGGTAGTGGCGTCTGTATCTAGTGGCGTCTGTATCTAGTGGCGTCTGTAGGTAGTGGCGTCTGTAGGTAGTGGCGTCTGTAGGTAGTGGCGTCTGTAGGTAGTGGCGTCTGTAGGTAGTGGTGTCTGTATCTAGTGGTGTCTGTATCTAGTGGCGTCTGTATCTAGTGGCGTCTGTATCTAGTGGCGTCTGTATCTAGTGGCGTCTGTATCTAGTGGCGTCTGTAGGTAGTGGTGTCTGTAGTTAGTGGCGTCTGTAGGTAGTGACGTCTGTAGTTAGTGGTGTCTGTCTCTAGTGGTGTCTGTAGGTAGTGGTGTCTGTATCTAGTGGTGTCTGTAGGTAGTGGTGTCTGTAGTTAGTGGCGTCTGTAGGTAGTGGCGTCTGTAGTTAGTGGTGTCTGTCTCTAGTGGTGTCTGTAGGTAGTGGTGTCTGTATCTAGTGGTGTCTGTAGGTAGTGGTGTCTGTAGGTAGTGGCGTCTGTAGGTAGTGGCGTCTGTATCTAGTGGTGTCTGTATCTAGTGGCGTCTGTATCTAGTGGCGTCTGTATAGTGGCGTCTGTATCTAGTGGCGTCTGTAGGTAGTGGTGTCTGTAGTTAGTGGCGTCTGTAGGTAGTGACGTCTGTAGTTAGTGGTGTCTGTCTCTAGTGGTGTCTGTAGGTAGTGGTGTCTGTATCTAGTGGTGTCTGTAGGTAGTGGTGTCTGTAGTTAGTGGCGTCTGTAGGTAGTGGTGTCTGTAGTTAGTGGTGTCTGTCTCTAGTGGTGTCTGTAGGTAGTGGTGTCTGTATCTAGTGGTGTCTGTAGGTAGTGGTGTCTGTAGGTAGTGGTGTCTGTAGGTAGTGGTGTCTGTATCTAGTGGTGTCTGTATCTAGTGGTGTCTGTAGGTAGTGGTAGTGGCGTCTGTAGGTAGTGGTGTCTGTATCTAGTGGTGTCTGTAGGTAGTGGCGTCTGTAGGTAGTGGCGTCTGTAGGTAGTGGTGTCTGTATCTAGTGGTGTCTGTAGGTAGTGGTGTCTGTATCTAGTGTGGCGTCTGTAGGTAGTGGCGTCTGTAGGTAGTGGCGTCTGTAGGTAGTGGTGTCTGTATCTAGTGGTGTCTGTATCTAGTGGTGTCTGTAGGTAGTGGTGTCTGTAGGTAGTGGTGTCTGTAGGTAGTGGTGTCTGTAGGTAGTGGTGTCTGTAGGTAGTGGTGTCTGTATCTAGTGGTGTCTGTAGGTAGTGGTGTCTGTAGGTAGTGGTGTCTGTATCTAGTGGTGTCTGTAGGTAGTGGTGTCTGTAGGTAGTGGTGTCTGTATCTAGTGGTGTCTGTATCTAGTGGTGTCTGTAGGTAGTGGTGTCTGTAGGTAGTGGTGTCTGTATCTAGTGGTGTCTGTAGGTAGTGGTGTCTGTGGTGTCTGTATCTAGTGGTGTCTGTATCTAGTGGTGTCTGTAGGTAGTGGTGTCTGTATCTAGTGGTGTCTGTATCTAGTGGTGTCTGTATCTAGTGGTGTCTGTAGGTAGTGGTGTCTATCTAGTGGTGTCTGTATCTAGTGGTGTCTGTAGGTAGTGGCGTCTGTAGGTAGTGGTGTCTGTATCTAGTGGTGTCTGTAGGTAGTGGTGTCTGTAGGTAGTGGCGTCTGTATCTAGTGGTGTCTGTATCTAGTGGTGTCTGTAGTTAGTGGCGTCTGTATCTAGTGGTGTCTGTAGTTAGTGGTGTCTGTAGTTAGTGGTGTCTGTAGTTAGTGGTGTCTGTATCTAGTGGTGTCTGTAGGTAGTGGTGTCTGTAGGTAGTGGTGTCTGTATCTAGTGGTGTCTGTATCTAGTGGTGTCTGTATCTAGTGGTGTCTGTATCTAGTGGTGTCTGTATCTAGTGGTGTCTGTATCTAGTGGTGTCTGTAGGTAGTGGTGTCTGTAGGTAGTGGTGTCTGTAGGTAGTGGTGTCTGTATCTAGTGGTGTCTGTAGGTAGTGGTGTCTGTAGGTAGTGGTGTCTGTATCTAGTGGTGTCTGTAGGTAGTGGTGTCTGTAGGTAGTGGTGTCTGTAGGTAGTGGTGTCTGTATCTAGTGGTGTCTGTATCTAGTGGTGTCTGTATCTAGTGGTGTCTGTAGCTAGTGGTGTCTGTAGGTAGTGGTGTCTGTAGGTAGTGGTGTCTGTAGGTAGTGGTGTCTGTATCTGTAGTGGTGTCTGTAGGTAGTGGTGTCTGTACCTAGTGGTGTCTGTATCTAGTGGTGTCTGTATCTAGTGGTGTCTGTATCTAGTGGTGTCTGTAGGTAGTGGTGTCTGTATCTAGTGGTGTCTGTATCTAGTGGTGTCTGTAGGTAGTGGTGTCTGTAGGTAGTGGTGTCTGTATCTAGTGGTGTCTGTAGGTAGTGGTGTCTGTATCTAGTGGTGTCTGTATCTAGTGGTGTCTGTATCTAGTGGTGTCTGTATCTAGTGGTGTCTGTATCTAGTAGGTCTGTAGTGGTGTGGTGTCTGTAGGTAGTGGTGTCTGTAGGTAGTGGTGTCTGTAGGTAGTGGTGTCTGTAGGTAGTGGTGTCTGTATCTAGTGGTGTCTGTAGGTAGTGGTGTCTGTATCTAGTGGTGTCTGTATCTAGTGGTGTCTGTATCTAGTGGTGTCTGTAGGTAGTGGTGTCTGTAGGTAGTGGTGTCTGTATCTAGTGGTGTCTGTAGGTAGTGGTGTCTGTAGGTAGTGGCGTCTGTATCTAGTGGTGTCTGTATCTAGTGGTGTCTGTAGTTAGTGGCGTCTGTATCTAGTGGTGTCTGTATCTAGTGGTGTCTGTAGTTAGTGGTGTCTGTATCTAGTGGTGTCTGTAGTTAGTGGTGTCTGTAGGTAGTGGTGTCTGTAGGTAGTGGTGTCTGTATCTAGTGGTGTCTGTATCTAGTGGTGTCTGTAGGTAGTGGTGTCTGTAGGTAGTGGTGTCTGTAGGTAGTGGTGTCTGTAGGTAGTGGTGTCTGTATCTAGTGGTGTCTGTATCTAGTGGCGTCTGTAGGTAGTGGCGTCTGTAGGTAGTGGCGTCTGTAGGTAGTGGTGTCTGTATCTAGTGGTGTCTGTATCTAGTGGTGTCTGTAGGTAGTGGTGTCTGTAGGTAGTGGCGTCTGTAGGTAGTGGTGTCTGTATCTAGTGGTGTCTGTAGGTAGTGGTGTCTGTAGGTAGTGGCGTCTGTATCTAGTGGTGTCTGTATCTAGTGGTGTCTGTAGTTAGTGGCGTCTGTATCTAGTGGTGTCTGTAGTTAGTGGTGTCTGTAGTTAGTGGTGTCTGTATCTAGTGGTGTCTGTAGGTAGTGGTGTCTGTAGGTAGTGGTGTCTGTATCTAGTGGTGTCTGTATCTAGTGGTGTCTGTATCTAGTGGTGTCTGTATCTAGTGGTGTCTGTATCTAGTGGTGTCTGTAGGTAGTGGTGTCTGTAGGTAGTGGCGTCTGTATCTAGTGGTGTCTGTAGGTAGTGGTGTCTGTATCTAGTGGTGTCTGTATCTAGGTGTCTGTATCTAGTCTGTATCTAGTGGTGTCTGTAGGTAGTGGTGTCTGTAGGTAGTGGTGTCTGTATCTAGTGGTGTCTGTATCTAGTGGTGTCTGTAGGTAGTGGTGTCTGTATCTAGTGGTGTCTGTATCTAGTGGTGTCTGTAGGTAGTGGTGTCTGTAGGTAGTGGTGTCTGTATCTAGTGGTGTCTGTAGGTAGTGGTGTCTGTATCTAGTGGTGTCTGTATCTAGTGGTGTCTGTATCTAGTGGTGTCTGTATCTAGTGGTGTCTGTAGGTAGTGGTGTGGTGTCTGTAGGTAGTGGTGTCTGTAGGTAGTGGTGTCTGTAGGTAGTGGTGTCTGTAGGTAGTGGTGTCTGTATCTAGTGGTGTCTGTAGCTAGTGGTGTCTGTAGGTAGTGGTGTCTGTAGGTAGTGGTGTCTGTAGGTAGTGGTGTCTGTATCTAGTGGTGTCTGTATCTAGTGGCGTCTGTAGGTAGTGGCGTCTGTAGGTAGTGGCGTCTGTAGGTAGTGGTGTCTGTATCTAGTGGTGTCTGTATCTAGTGGTGTCTGTAGGTAGTGGTGTCTGTAGGTAGTGGCGTCTGTAGGTAGTGGTGTCTGTATCTAGTGGTGTCTGTAGGTAGTGGTGTCTGTAGGTAGTGGCGTCTGTATCTAGTGGTGTCTGTATCTAGTGGTGTCTGTAGTTAGTGGTGTCTGTATCTAGTGGTGTCTGTAGTTAGTGGTGTCTGTAGTCTAGTGGTGTCTGTATCTAGTGGTGTCTGTAGGTAGTGGTGTCTGTAGGTAGTGGTGTCTGTATCTAGTGGTGTCTGTATCTAGTGGTGTCTGTATCTAGTGGTGTCTGTATCTAGTGGTGTCTGTATCTAGTGGTGTCTGTATCTAGTGGTGTCTGTATCTAGTGGTGTCTGTATCTAGTGGTGTCTGTAGGTAGTGGTGTCTGTAGGTAGTGGTGTCTGTATCTAGTGGTGTCTGTAGGTAGTGGTGTCTGTATCTAGTGGTGTCTGTAGGTAGTGGTGTCTGTATCTAGTGGTGTCTGTATCTAGTGGTGTCTGTAGGTAGTGGTGTCTGTAGGTAGTGGTGTCTGTATCTAGTGGTGTCTGTAGTGTGGTGTCTGTATCTAGTGGTGTCTGTATCTAGTGTGGTGTCTGTAGGTAGTGGTGTCTGTATCTGTAGTGTGTGTCTGTAGGTAGTGGTGTCTGTAGGTAGTGGTGTCTGTATCTAGTGGTGTCTGTATCTAGTGGTGTCTGTAGTGGTGTCTAGTGGTGTCTGTATCTAGTGGTGTCTGTATCTAGTGGTGTCTGTAGGTAGTGGTCTGTCTGTAGGTAGTGGTGTCTGTAGGTAGTGGTGTCTGTAGGTAGTGGTGTCTGTAGGTAGTGGTGTCTGTATCTAGTGGTGTCTGTATCTAGTGGTGTCTGTATAGTGGTGTCTGTATCTAGTGGTGTCTGTAGGTAGTGGTGTCTGTAGGTAGTGGTGTCTGTAGTTAGTGGTGTCTGTAGTTAGTGGTGTCTGTAGGTAGTGGTGTCTGTAGGTAGTGGTGTCTGTATCTAGTGGTGTCTGTAGTTAGTGGTGTCTGTAGGTAGTTGGTGTCTGTAGTGGTGTCTGTATCTAGTGGTGTCTGTATCTAGTGGTGTCTGTATCTAGTGGTGTCTGTATCTAGTGGTGTCTGTATCTAGTGGTGTCTGTATCTAGTGGTGTCTGTAGTTAGTGGTGTCTGTATCTAGTGGTGTCTGTATCTAGTGGTGTCTGTATAGTGGTGTCTGTAGGTAGGTGTCTGTAGTTAGTGGTGTCTAGTGGTGTCTGTAGGTAGTGGTGTCTGTAGGTAGTGGTGTCTAGTGGTGTCTGTAGGTAGTGGTGTCTGTAGGTTAGTGGTGTCTGTAGTTAGTGGTGTCTGTAGTTAGTGGTGTCTGTAGTTAGTGGTGTCTGTAGGTAGTGGTGTCTGTAGGTAGTGGTGTCTGTAGTTGGTGTCTGTAGGTCAGAAGGATACTGTATTCGTGGAGGATAAGCTGGACCAGTTTCTCAGAACACATCGTCAGAGGAACCATGGAGTTATAGGACAAACCCCCTCCTTTCTTGGGCTGAAAACCAAACAGTTACATTACTACAGACCAGCATCTTACACATGTTGAATACTACCATCATACACATGTTGAATACTACCATCATACACATGTTGAATACTACCATCATACACATGTTGAATACTACCATCATACACATGTTGAATACTACCATCATACACATGTTGAATACTACCATCATACACATGTTGAATACTACCATCATACACATGTTGAATACTACCATCATACACATGTTGAATACTACCATCATACACATGTTGAATACTACCATCATCATACACATGTTGAATACTACCATCATACACATGTTGAATACTACCATCATACACATGTTGAATACTACCATCATACTACATCATACACATGTTGAATACTACCATCATACACATGTTGAATACTACCATCATACACATGTTGAATACTACCATCATACACATGTTGAATACTACCATCATACACATGTTGAATACTACCATCATACACATGTTGAATACTACCATCATACACATGTTGAATACTACCATCATACACATGTTGAATACTACCATCATACACATGTTGAATACTACCATCATACACATGTTGAATACTACCATCATACACATGTTGAATACTACCATCATACACATGTTGAATACTACCATCATACACATGTTTGAATACTACCATCATACACATGTTGAATACTACCATCATACACATGTTGAATACTACCATCATACACATGTTGAATACTACCATCATACACATGTTGAATACTACCATCATACACATGTTGAATACTACCATCATACACATGTTGAATACTACCATCATACACATGTTGAATACTACCATCATACACATGTTGAATACTACCATCATACACATGTTGAATACTACCATCATACACATGTTGAATACTACCATCACTACATCATGTTGAATACTACCATCATACACATGTTGAATACTACCATCATACACATGTTGAATATACCATCATACACATGTTGAATACTACCATCATACACATGTTGAATACTACCATCATACACATGTTGAATACTACCATCATACACATGTTGAATACTACCATCATACACATGTTGAATACTACCATCATACACATGTTGAATACTACCATCATACACATGTTGAATACTACCATCATACACATGTTGAATACTACCATCATACACATGTTGAATACTACCATCATACACATGTTGAATACTACCATCATACACATGTTGAATGACTACCATCTACCATCATACACATGTTGAATACTACCATCATACACATGTTGAATACTACCATCATACACATGTTGAATACTACCATCATACACATGTTGAATACTACCATCATACACATGTTGAATACTACCATCATACACATGTTGAATACTACCATCATACACATGTTGAATACTACCATCATACACATGTTGAATACTACCATCATACACATGTTGAATACTACCATCATACACATGTTGAATACTACCATCATACACATGTTGAATACTACCATCATACACATGTTGAATACTACCATCATACACATGTTGAATACTACCATCATACACATGTTGAATACTACCATCATACACATGTTGAATACTACCATCATACACATGTTGAATACTACCATCATACACATGTTGAATACTACCATCATACACATGTTGAATACTACCATCATACACATGTTGAATACTACCATCATACACATGTTGAATACTACCATCATACACATGTTGAATACTACCATCATACACATGTTGAATACTACCATCATACACATGTTGAATACTACCATCATACACATGTTGAATACTACCATCATACACATGTTGAATACTACCATCATACACATGTTGAATACTACCATCATACACATGTTGAATACTACCATCATACACATGTTGAATACTACCATCATACACATGTTGAATACTACCATCATACACATGTTGAATACTACCATCATACACATGTTGAATACTACCATCATACACATGTTGAATACTACCATCATACACATGTTGAATACTACCATCATACACATGTTGAATACTACCATCATACACATGTTGAATACTACCATCATACACATGTTGAATACTACCATCATACACATGTTGAATACTACCATCATACACATGTTGAATACTACCATCATACACATGTTGAATACTACCATCATACACATGTTGAATACTACCATCATACACATGTTGAATACTACCATCATACACATGTTGAATACTACCATCATACACATGTTGAATACTACCATCATACACATGTTGAATACTACCATCATACACATGTTGAATACTACCATCATACACATGTTGAATACTACCATCATACACATGTTGAATACTACCATCATACACATGTTGAATACTACCATCATACACATGTTGAATACTACCATCATACACATGTTGTTGAATACTACCATCATACACATGTTGAATACTACCATCATACACATGTTGAATACTACCATCATACACATGTTGAATACTACCATCATACACATGTTGTTGAATACTACCATCATACACATGTTGAATACTGTTGTTGAATACTACCATCATACACATGTTGAATACTACCATCATACACATGTTGAATACTACCATCATACACATGTTGAATACTACCATCATACACATGTTGAATACTACCATCATACACATGTTGAATACTACCATCATACACATGTTGAATACTACCATCATACACATGTTGAATACTACCATCATACACATGTTGAATACTACCATCATACACATGTTGAATACTACCATCATACACATGTTGAATACTACCATCATACACATCAATACTACCATCATACACATGTTGAATACTACCATCATACACATGTTGAATACTACCATCATACACATGTACTACCATGAATACTACCATCATACACATGTTGAATACTACCATCATACACATGTTGTTGAATACTACCATCATACACATGTTGAATACTACCATCATACACATGTTGAATACTACCATCATACACATGTTGAATACTACCATCATACACATGTTGAATACTACCATCATACACATGTTGAATACTACCATCATACACATCATCATACACATGTTGAATACTACCATCATACACATGTTGAATACTACCATCATACACATGTTGAATACTACCATCATACACATGTTGAATACTACCATCATACACATGTTGAATACTACCATCATACACATGTTGAATACTACCATCATACACATGTTGAATACTACCATCATACACATGTTGTTGAATACTACCATCATACACATGTTGAATACTACCATCATACACATGTTGTTGAATACTACCATCATACACATGTTGTTGAATACTACCATCATACACATGTTGTTGAATACTACCATCATACACATGTTGAATACTACCATCATACACATGTTGAATACTACCATCATACACATGTTGAATACTACCATCATACACATGTTGAATACTACCATCATACACATGTTGAATACTACCATCATACACATGTTGAATACTACCATCATACACATGTTGAATACTACCATCATACACATGTTGAATACTACCATCATACACATGTTGAATACTACCATCATACACATGTTGAATACTACCATCATACACATGTTGAATACTACCATCATACACATGTTGAATACTACCATCATACACATGTTGAATACTACCATCATACACATGTTGAATACTACCATCATACACATGTTGAATACTACCATCATACACATGTTGAATACTACCATCATACACATGTTGAATACTACCATCATACACATGTTGAATACTACCATCATACACATGTTGAATACTACCATCATACACATGTTGAATACTACCATCATACACATGTTGAATACTACCATCATACACATGTTGAATACTACCATCATACACATGTTGAATACTACCATCATACACATGTTGAATACTACCATCATACACATGTTGAATACTACCATCATACACATGTTGAATACTACCATCATACACATGTTGAATACTACCATCATACACATGTTGAATACTACCATCATACACATGTTGAATACTACCATCATACACATGTTGAATACTACCATCATACACATGTTGAATACTACCATCATACACATGTTGAATACTACCATCATACACATGTTGAATACTACCATCATACACATGTTGAATACTACCATCATACACATGTTGAATACTACCATCATACACATGTTGTTGAATACTACCATCATACACATGTTGAATACTACCATCATACACATGTTGTTGAATACTACCATCATACACATGTTGAATACTACCATCATACACATGTTGAATACTACCATCATACACATGTTGAATACTACCATCATACACATGTTGAATACTGTTGAATACTACCATCATACACATGTTGAATACTACCATCATACACATGTTGAATACTACCATCATACACATGTTGAATACTACCATCATACACATGTTGAATACTACCATCATACACATGTTGAATACTACCATCATACACATGTTGAATACTACCATCATACACATGTTGAATACTACCATCATACACATGTTGAATACTACCATCATACACATGTACACATGTTGAATACTACCATCATACACATGTTGAATACTACCATCATACACATGTTGAATACTACCATCATACACATGTTGAATACTACCATCATACACATGTTGAATACTACCATCATACACATGTTGAATACTACCATCATACACATGTTGAATACTACCATCATACACATGTTGAATACTACCATCATACACATGTTGAATACTACCATCATACACATGTTGAATACTACCATCATACACATGTTGAATACTACCATCATACACATGTTGAATACTACCATCATACACATGTTGAATACTACCATCATACACATGTTGAATACTACCATCATACACATGTTGAATACTACCATCATACACTACCATCATACACATGTTGAATACTACCATCATACACATGTTGAATACTACCATCATACACATGTTGAATACTACCATCATACACATGTTGAATACTACCATCATACACATGTTGAATACTACCATCATACACATGTTGAATACTACCATCATACACATGTTGAATACTACCATCATACACATGTTGAATACTACCATCATACACATGTTGAATACTACCATCATACACATGTTGAATACTACCATCATATACACATGTTGAATACTACCATCATACACATGTTGAATACTACCATCATACACATGTTGATCATACACATGTTGATCATCATACACATGTTGAATACTACCATCATACACATGTTGAATACTACCATCATACACATGTTGTTGAATACTACCATCATACACATGTTGTTGAATACTACCATCATACACATGTTGAATACTACCATCATACACATGTTGAATACTACCATCATACACATGTTGAATACTACCATCATACACATGTTGAATACTACCATCATACACATGTTGAATACTACCATCATACACATGTTGAATACTACCATCATACACATGTTGAATACTACCATCATACACATGTTGAATACTACCATCATACACATGTTGAATACTACCATCATACACATGTTGAATACTACCATCATACACATGTTGAATACTATCATACACATGTTGAATACTACCATCATACACATGTTGAATACTACCATCATACACATGTTGAATACTACCATCATACACATGTTGAATACTACCATCATACACATGTTGAATACTACCATCATACACATGTTGAATACTACCATCATACACATGTTTGTGAATACTACCATCATACACATGTTGAATACTACCATCATACACATGTTGAATACTACCATCATACACATGTTGAATACTACCATCATACACATGTTGAATACTACCATCATACACATGTTGAATACTACCATCATACACATGTTGAATACTACCATCATACACATGTTGAATACTACCATCATACACATGTTGAATAATACTACCATCATACACATGTTGAATACTACCATCATACACATGTTGAATACTACCATCAAACACATGTTGAATACTACCATCATACACATGTTGAATACTACCATCATACACATGTTGAATACTACCATCATACACATGTTGAATACTACCATCATACACATGTTGAATACTACCATCATACACATGTTGAATACTACCATCATACACATGTTGAATACTACCATCATACACATGTTGAATACTGATCATACACATGTTGAATACTACCATCATACACATGTTGTTGAATACTACCATCAAACACATGTTGAATACTACCATCATACACATGTTGTTGAATACTACCATCATACACATGTTGAATACTACCATCATACACATGTTGAATACTACCATCATACACATGTTGAATACTACCATCATACACATGTTGTTGAATACTACCATCATACACATGTTGAATACTACCATCATACACATGTTGAATACTACCATCATACACATGTTGAATACTACCATCATACACATGTTGAATACTACCATCATACACATGTTGAATACTACCATCATACACATGTTGAATACTACCATCATACACATGTTGAATACTACCATCATACACATGTTGAATACTACCATCATACACATGTTGAATACTACCATCATACACATGTTGAATACTACCATCATACACATGTTGAATACTACCATCATACACATGTTGAATACTACCATCATACACATGTTGAATACTACCATCATACACATGTTGAATACTACCATCATACACATGTTGAATACTACCATCATACACATGTTGAATACTACCATCATACACATGTTGAATACTACCATCATACACATGTTGAATACTACCATCATACACATGTTGAATACTACCATCATACACATGTTGAATACTACCATCATACACATGTTGAATACTACCATCATACACATGTTGTTGAATACTACCATCATACACATGTTGAATACTACCATCATACACATGTTGAATACTACCATCATACACATGTTGAATACTACCATCATACACATGTTGAATACTACCATCATACACATGTTGAATACTACCATCATACACATGTTGAATACTACCATCATACACATGTTGAATACTACCATCATACACATGTTGAATACTACCATCATACACATGTTGTTGAATACTACCATCATACACATGAATACTACCATCATACACATGTTGAATACTACCATCATACACATGTTGAATACTACCATCATACACATGTTGAATACTACCATCATACACATGTTGAATACTACCATCATACACATGTTGAATACTACCATCATACACATGTTGAATACTACCATCATACACATGTTGAATACTACCATCATACACATGTTGAATACTACCATCATACACATGTTGAATACTACCATCATACACATGTTGAATACTACCATCATACACATGTTGAATACTACCATCATACACATGTTGAATACTACCATCATCATACACATGTTGAATACTACCATCATACACATGTTGAATACTACCATCATACACATGTTGAATACTACCATCATACACATGTTGAATACTACCATCATACACATGTTGAATACTACCATCATACACATGTTGAATACTACCATCATACACATGTTGAATACTACCATCATACACATGTTGAATACTACCATCATACACATGTTGAATACTACCATCATACACATGTTGAATACTACCATCATACACATGTTGAATACTACCATCATACACATGTTGAATACTACCATCATACACATGTTGAATACTACCATCATACACATGTTGAATACTACCATCATACACATGTTGAATACTACCATCATACACATGTTGAATACTACCATCATACACATGTTGAATACTACCATCATACACATGTTGAATACTACCATCATACACATGTTGAATACTACCATCATACACATGTTGAATACTACCATCATACACATGTTGAATACTACCATCATACACATGTTGAATACTACCATCATACACATGTTGAATACTACCATCATACACATGTTGAATACACCATCATACACATGTTGAATACTACCATCATACACATGTTGAATACTACCATCATACACATGTTGAATACTACCATCATACACATGTTGAATACTACCATCATACACATGTTGAATACTACCATCATACACATGTTGAATACTACCATCATACACATGTTGAATACTACCATCATACACATGTTGAATACTACCATCATACACATGTTGAATACTACCATCATACACATGTTGAATACTACCATCATACACATGTTGAATACTACCATCATACACATGTTGAATACTACCATCATACACATGTTGAATACTACCATCATACACATGTTGAATACTACCATCATACACATGTTGAATACTACCATGTTGAATACTACCATCATACATGTTGAATACTACCATCATACACATGTTGAATACTACCATCATACACATGTTGAATACTACCATCATACACATGTTGAATACTACCATCATACACATGTTGAATACTACCATCATACACATGTTGAATACTGTTGAATACTACCATCATACACATGTTGAATACTACCATCATACACATGTTGAATACTACCATCATACACATGTTGAATACTACCATCATACACATGTTGAATACTACCATCATACACATGTTGAATACTACCAATACTGTTGAATACCATCATACACATGTTGAATACTACCATCATACACATGTTGAATACTACCATCATACACATGTTGAATACTACCATCATACACATGTTGAATACTACCATCATACACATGTTGAATACTACCATCATACACATGTTGAATACTACCATCATACACATGTTGAATACTACCATCATACACATGTTGAATACTACCATCATACACATGTTGTTGAATACTACCATCATACACATGTTGAATACTACCATCATACACATGTTGAATACTACCATCATACACATGTTGAATACTACCATCATACACATGTTGAATACTACCATCATACACATGTTGAATACTACCATCATACACATGTTGAATACTACCATCATACACATGTTGTTGAATACTACCATCATACACATGTTGAATACTACCATCATACACATGTTGAATACTACCATCATACACATGTTGAATACTACCATCATACACATGTTGAATACTACCATCATACACATGTTGAATACTACCATCATACACATGTTGAATACTACCATCATACACATGTTGAATACTACCATCATACACATGTTGAATACTATCATACATCATCATACACATGTTGAATACTACCATCATACACATGTTGAATACTACCATCATACACATGTTGAATACTACCATCATACACATGTTGAATACTACCATCATACACATGTTGAATACTACCATCATACACATGTTGAATACTACCATCATACACATGTTGAATACTACCATCATACACATGTTGAATACTACCATCATACACATGTTGAATACTACCATCATACACATGTTGAATACTACCATCATACACATGTTGAATACTACCATCATACACATGTTGAATACTACCATCATACACATGTTGAATACTACCATCATACACATGAATACTACCATCATACACATGTTGAATACTACCATCATACACATGTTGAATACTACCATCATACACATGTTGAATACTACCATCATACACATGTTGAATACTACCATCATACATCACACATGTTGAATACTACCAATACTACCATCATACACATGTTGAATACTACCATCATACACATGTTGAATACTACCATCATACACATGTTGAATACTACCATCATACACATGTTGAATACTACCATCATACACATGTTGAATACTACCATCATACACATGTTGAATACTACCATCATACACATGTTGAATACTACCATCATACACATGTTGAATACTACCATCATACACATGTTGAATACTACCATCATACACATGTTGAATACTACCATCATACACATGTTGAATACTACCATCATACACATGTTGAATACTACCATCATACACATGTTGAATACTACCATCATACACATGTTGAATACTACCATCATACACATGTTGAATACTACCATCATACACATGTTGAATACTACCATCATACACATGTTGAATACTACCATCATACACTACCATCATTGAATACTACCATCATACACATGTTGAATACTACCATCATACACATGTTGAATACTACCATCATACACATGTTGAATACTACCATCATACACATGTTGAATACTACCATCATACACATGTTGAATACTACCATCATACACATGTTGAATACTACCATCATACACATGTTGAATACTACCATCATACACATGTTGAATACTACCATCATACACATGTTGAATACTACCATCATACACATGTTGAATACTACCATCATACACATGTTGAATACTACCATCATACACATGTTGAATACTACCATCATACACATGTTGAATACTACCATCATACACATGTTGAATACATCATACACATGTTGAATACTACCATCATACACATGTTGAATACTACCATCATACACATGTTGAATACTACCATCATACACATGTTGAATACTACCATCATACACATGTTGAATACTACCATCATACACATGTTGAATACTACCATCATACACATGTTGAATACTACCATCATACACATGTTGAATACTACCATCATACACATGTTGAATACTACCATCATACACATGTTGAATACTACCATCATACACATGTTGTTGAATACTACCATCATACACATGTTGAATACTACCATCATACACATGTTGAATACTACCATCATACACATGTTGAATACTACCATCATACACATGTTGAATACTACCATCATACACATGTTGAATACTACCATCATACACATGTTGAATACTACCATCATACACATGTTGAATACTACCATCATACACATGTTGAATACTACCATCATACATGTTGAATACTACCATCATACACATGTTGAATACTACCATCATACACATGTTGAATACTACCATCATACACATGTTGAATACTACCATCATACACATGTTGAATACTACCATCATACACATGTTGAATACTACCATCATACACATGTTGAATACTACCATCATACACATGTTGAATACTACCATCATACACATGTTGAATACTACCATCATACACATGTTGAATACTACCATCATACACATGTTGAATACTACCATCATACACATGTTGAATACTACCATCATACACATGTTGAATACTACCATCATACACATGTTGAATACCATCATACACATCATCACACATGTTGAATACTACCATCATACACATGTTGAATACTACCATCATACACATGTTGAATACTACCATCATACACATGTTGAATACTACCATCATACACATGTTGAATACTACCATCATACACATGTTGAATACTACCATCATACACATGTTGAATACTACCATCATGTTGAATACTACCATCATACACATGTTGTTGAATACTACCATCATACACATGTTGAATACTACCATCATACACATGTTGAATACTACCATCATACACATGTTGAATACTACCATCATACACATGTTGAATACTACCATCATACACATGTTACTACCATCATACACATGTTGAATACTACCATCATACACATGTTGAATACTACCATCATACACATGTTGAATACTACCATCATACACATGTTGAATACTACCATCATACACATGTTGAATACTACCATCATACACATGTTGAATACTACCATCATACACATGTTGAATACTACCATCATACACATGTTGAATACTACCATCATACACATGTTGAATACTACCATCATACACATGTTGAATACTACCATCATACACATGTTGAATACTACCATCATACACATGTTGAATACTACCATCATACACATGTTGAATACTACCATCATACACATGTTGAATACTACCATCATACACATGTTGAATACTACCATCATACACATGTTGTTGAATACTACCATCATACACATGTTGAATACTACCATCATACACATGTTGAATACTACCATCATACACATGTTGAATACTACCATCATACACATGTTGAATACTACCATCATACACATGTTGAATACTACCATCATACACATGTTGAATACTACCATCATACACATGTTGAATACTACCATCATACACATGTTGAATACTACCATCATACACATGTTGAATACTACCATCATACACATGTTGAATACTACCATCATACACATGTTGAATACTACCATCATACACATGTTGAATACTACCATCATACACATGTTGAATACTACCATCATACACATGTTGAATACTACCATCATACACATGTTGAATACTACCATCATACACATGTTGTTGAATACTACCATCATACACATGTTGAATACTACCATCATACACATGTTGAATACTACCATCATACACATGTTGAATACTACCAATACTGTTGAATACTACCATCATACACATGTTGAATACTACCATCATACACATGTTGAATACTACCATCATACACATGTTGAATACTACCATCATACACATCATGTTGAATACTACCATCATACACATGTTGAATACTACCATCATACACATGTTGAATACTACCATCATACACATGTTGAATACTACCATCATACACATGTTGAATACTACCATCATACACATGTTGAATACTACCATCATACACATGTTGAATACTACCATCATACACATGTTGAATACTACCATCATACACATGTTGAATACTACCATCATACACATGTTGAATACTACCATCATACACATGTTGTTGAATACTACCATCATACACATGTTGAATACTACCATCATACACATGTTGAATACTTTCCACTAGATGTTGGAACATTGCTGCTATACTAGCCTCATCTTCTGGGAAGGCTTTCCATCAGATGTTGGAACATTGCTGCTATAACAGCCTCCACTCTTCTGGGAAGGCTTTCCACTAGATGTTGGAACATTGCTGCTATAACAGCCTCCACTCTTCTGGGAAGGCTTTCCACTAGATGTTGAACATTGCTGCTATAACAGCCTCCACTCTTCTGGGAAGGCTTTCCACTAGATGTTGGAACATTGCTGCTATAACAGCCTCCACTCTTCTGGGAAGGCTTTCCACTAGATGTTGGAACATTGCTGCTATAACAGCCTCCACTCTTCTGGGAAGGCTTTCCACTAGATGTTGGAACATTGCTGCTATAACAGCCTCCACTCTTCTGGGAAGGCTTTCCACTAGATGTCATGGAACATTGCTGCTATAACAGCCTCCACTCTTCTGGGAAGGCTTTCACTGATGTTGGAACATTGCTGCTATCCATTCAGCCTCCACTCTTCTGGTGAGGCTTTCCACTAGATGTTGGGGGTGATTACTGCTTAATTCAGCCATCCACTCATTAGTGAGAAGTCTTTCACTAGATGTTGGAACATTGATTAGGCCTTGCTTCCATTCAGCCATGAGCATTAGTGAGGTCGGTCACTGATGTTGGGGGTGATTAGGCCTTGCTTCCATTCAGCCATGAGCATTAGTGAGGTCGGTCACTGATGTTGGGGGTGATTAGGCCTTGCTTCCATTCAGCCATGAGCATTAGTGAGGTCGGTCACTGATGTTGGGGGTGATTAGGCCTTGCTTCCATTCAGCCATGAGCATTAGTGAGGTCGGTCACTGATGTTTGGGGTGATTAGGCTCGCAGTCGGTGTTCCAATTCATCCCGAAGGTGTTAGATGTGGTTGAGGTCAGGGCTCTTTGCAGGCCAGTCAAGTTCTTCCACGCAGATCGACAAACCGTTTTTGTATGGACCTCGCTTCGCGCACGCTGAAACAGGAAAGGGCCTTCCCCAAACTGTCGCCACAAAGTTGACAGCACAGAATAGTCTAGAACGTCATTGTATGGTGCAGCGTTAAAGATTTCCCTTCACTGGAACTAAGGGCCCGAACCATGAAAAACAGCCCACTATTACTCCTCCACCAAACTTTACAGTGGAACTAGGGGGCCCGAACCATGAAAAACAGCCCCAGACCATTATTACTCCTCCACCAAACTTTACACTGGAACTAGGGGGCCCGAACCATGAAAAACAGCCCCAGACCATTATTACTCCTCCACCAAACTTTACACTGGAACTAGGGGCCCGAACCATCAAAAACAGCCCCAGACCATTATTACTCCTCCACCAAACTTTACAGTTGGCACTATGTAGTCGGGCAGGAAGCGTTCTCCTGGAATATGCCAAACCCAGATTCGTCCATCGGACTGTCAGATGTTGAAGCGTGATTCATCACTCCAGAGAACGCGTTTCCACTGCTCCAGAGTCCAATGGCAGTGAGCTTTACACCTCTCCAGTCGACGCTTGGTTTACACCACTCCAGTCGACGCTTGGTTTACACCACTCCAGTCGACGCTTGGTTTACACCACTCCAGTCGACGCTTGGTTTACACCACTCCAGTCGACGCTTGGTTTACACCACTCCAGTCGACGCTGGTTTACACCACTCCAGTCGACGCTTGGTTTACACCACTCCAGTCGACGCTTGGTTTACACCACTCCAGTCGACGCCTGGTTTACACCACTCCAGCCTGGTCTACACCACTCCAGCCTTGGTTTACACCACTCCAGCCTGGTTTACACCACTCCAGTCGACGCTTGGTTTACACCACTCCAGCCTGGTCTACACCACTCCAGCCTGGTTTACACCACTCCAGCCTGGTTTACACCACTCCAGCTTGGTTTACACCACTCCAGCCTGGTTTACACCACTCCAGCCTGGTTTACACCACTCCAGCCTGGTTTACACCACTCCAGTCTGGTTTACACCACTCCAGCTCGGTTTACACCACTCCAGCTTGGTTTACACCACTCCAGCTCGGTTTACACCACTCCAGCTTGGTTTACACCACTCCAGTCGACGCTTGGTTTACACCACTCCAGCCGACGCTTGGTTTACACCACTCCAGCCCACGCTTGGTTTACACCACTCCAGTCGACGCCTGGTATACACCACTCCAGCTTGGTTTACACCACTCCAGCTTGGTTTACACCACTCCAGTCGACGCTTGGTTTACACCACTCCAGCCTTACACCACTCCAGCTTGGTTTACACCACTCCAGCCTGGTTTACACCACTCCAGCTTGGTTTACACCACTCCAGCTTGGTTTACACCACTCCAGCCTGGTTTACACCACTCCAGCTTGGTTTACACCACTCCAGCCTGGTTTACACCACTCCAGCCTGGTTTACACCACTCCAGCTCGGTTTACACCACTCTAGCTCGGTTTACACCACTCCAGCTTGGTTTACACCACTCCAGCTTGGTTTACACCACTCCAGCCGACGCTTGGTTTACACCACTCCAGCCTGGTTTACACCACTTGGTTTACACCACTCCAGTCGACGCTTGGTTTACACCACTCCAGCTTGGTTTACACCACTCCAGCTTGGTTTACACCACTCCAGCTTGGTTTACACCACTCCAGCCTGGTTTACACCACTCCAGCCTGGTTTACACCACTCCAGCCTGGTTTACACCACTCCAGCCGACGCTTGGTTTACACCACTCCAGCCTGGTTTACACCACTCCAGCTTGGTTTACACCACTCCAGCTTGGTTTACACCACTCCAGTCTTGGTTTACACCACTCCAGCTTGGTTTACACCACTCCAGTCGACGCCTGGTTTACACCACTCCAGTCGACGCTTGACAGTGCGCATGGTGATCTTAGGCTTGTGTGCGGCTGCTCGGCCATGGAAACCCGTTTCATGAAGCTCCCGACTAACAGTTATTGTGCTGATGTTCATTCTGTGAGCTTGTGGGGCCTACCACTTCGCGGCTGAGCCGTTGTTGCTCCTTGACGTTTCCACTTCACAATAACAGCACTTACAGTTGACCGGGGCAGCTCTAGAAGGGCAGACATTTGACGAACTGACTTGTTGGAAAGGTGGCATCCTATGACGGTGCCACGTTGAAAATCACAGCTCTTCAGCGAAAGGCCGTTCTACTGCCAATGTTTGTCTATGGAGATTGCATGGCTGTGTGCTGGATTGGATCCACTTATAGAACGGCCGTGATTGGGAGTCTCATAGGGCCGTGCACAGCGTCCTGGTTTGGCCAGGGTAGGCCGTCATTGGGAGTCTCATAGGGCCGTCCACAGCGTCCTGGTTTGGCCAGGGTAGGCCGTCATTGGGAGTCTCATAGGGCCGTCCACAGCGTCCTGGTTTGGCCAGGGTAGGCCAGGGAGTAGGCCGTCACAGCGTCCTGGTTTGGCCAGTCTCATTGGGAGTCTCATAGGGCCGTCCACAGCGTCCTGGTTTGGCCAGGGTAGCCGTCATTGGGAGTCTCATAGGGCGGTGCACAGCGTCCTGGTTTGGCCAGGGTAGGGAGTAGGCCGTCACAGCGTCCTGGTTTGGCCAGGGTCGGCCGTCATAGGGCCGTCCACAGCGTCCTGGTTTGGCCAGGGTAGGCCGTCATTGGGAGTCTCATAGGGCCGTCCACAGCGTCCTGGTTTGGCCAGGGTAGGCCGTCATTGGGAGTCTCATAGGGCCGTCCACAGCGTCCTGGTTTGGCCAGGGTAGGCCGTCATTGGGAGTCTCATAGGGTGGTCCACAGCGTCCTGGTTTGGCCAGGGTAGGCCGTGATTGGTAGTCTCATAGGGTGGTCCACAGCGTCCTGGTTTGGCCAGGGTAGGCCGTCATTGGGAGTCTCATAGGGTGGTCCACAGCGTCCTGGTTTGGCCAGGGTAGGCCGTCATTGGGAGTCCCATAGGGTGGTGCACAACGTCCTGGTTTGGCCAGGGTAGGCCGTCATTGGGAGTCTCATAGGGTCGTCCACAGCGTCCTGGTTTGGCCAGGGTAGGCCGTCATTGGGAGTCTCATAGGGCGGTGGACAGCGGCGTCCTGGTTTGGCCAGGGTAGGCCGTCATTGGGAGTCTCATAGGGCGGTGGACAGCGTCCTGGTTTGGCCAGGGTAGGCCGTCATTGGGAGTCTCATAGGGCCGTCCACAGCGTCCTGGTTTGGCCAGGGTAGGCCGTCATTGGGAGTCTCATTGGGCGGTGGACAGCGTCCTGGTTTGGCCAGGGTAGGCCGTCATTGGGTGTCTCATAGGGCGGTGGACAACGTCCTGGTTTGGCCAGGGTAGGCCGTCATTGGGAGTCTCATAGGGCGGTGGACAGCGGCGTCCTGGTTTGGCCAGGGTAGGCCGTCATTGGGAGTCCCATAGGGCGGTGGACAGCGGCGTCCTGGTTTGGCCAGGGTAGGCCGTCATTGGGAGTCCCATAGGGCGGTGGACAGCGGCGTCCTGGTTTGGCCAGGGTAGGCCGTCATTGGGAGTCTCATAGGGCCGTCCACAGCGTCCTGGTTTGGCCAGGGTAGGCCGTCATTGGGAGTCCCATAGGGTGGTGCACAGCGTCCTGGTTTGGCCAGGGTAGGCCGTGATTGGGAGTCTCATAGGGCGGTGGACAGCGGCGTCCTGGTTTGGCCAGGGTAGGCCGTCATTGTTAAAGGTTAAATGTAAAATATATAAAATAATGTGATGGAGAAACGGACCTTAAAGTAGATGTTGGGTTTGGAGCGGTTGAGTCTGATGCCGACGGACTCCAACTCCTTCTCCAGGAGTTTCCTGAGGAGACAGAACACACTAACTAACTAACCTGGGGAGACAGACAGAACACACTAACTAACTAACCTGGGGAGACAGACAGAACACACTAACTAACTAACCAACCTGGGGAGACAGACAGAACACACTAACTAACTAACCTGGGGAGACAGACAGAACACACTAACTAACTAACCTGGGGAGACAGACAGAACACACTAACTAACCTGGGGAGACCTGGGGAGACAGACAGAACACACTAACTAACTAACCTGGGGAGACAGACAGAACACACTAACTAACTAACTAACCTGGGGAGACAGACAGAACACACTAACTAACAGAACAGACAGAACACACTGGGGAGACAGACAGAACACACTAACTAACTAACTAACCTGGGGAGACAGACAGAACACACTAACTAACCTGGGGAGACAGACAGAACACACTAACCAACCCTGGGGAGACAGACAGAACACACTAACTAACTAACCCTGGGGAGACAGACAGAACACACTAACTAACTGGGGAGACAGACAGAACACACTAACTAACTAACCAACCTGTAGAGACAGACAGAACACACTAACTAACCAACCTGGGGAGACAGACAGAACACACTAACTAACTAACCCTGGGGAGACAGACAGAACACACTAACTAACTAACCAGAACAGACAGAACACACTAACTAACTAACCTGGGGAGACAGACAGAACACTGGGAGACAGACAGAACACACTAACTAACTAACCTGGGGAGACAGACAGAACACACTAACTAACTAACCAACCAACAGACAGAACACACTAACTAAACTAACTAACCACTAACCTGTAACTAACTAACCAACCTGGGGAGACAGACAGAACACACTAACTAACCAACCTGGGGAACAGACAGAACACACTAACTAACTACCTGGGGAGACAGACAGAACACACTAACTAACTAACCAACCTGGGGAGACAGACAGAACACACTAACTAACTAACTAACCTGGGGAGACAGACAGAACACACTAACTAACTAACCTGGGGAGACAGACAGAACACACTAACTAACTAACCTGGGGAGACAGACAAAACACAGTAACTGTCTAACTAACCTTAGTGTGTTCTGTCTGTTTCCCCAGGTTAACTAGCTAGCTGGGACAGACGGAACACACTAACTAACTAACCAGCTGAGACAGACAGAACACACTAACTAACTAGCTGCTAGTACTAAGAACAGAACACACTAACTAGCTGCTAGTACTAAGAACAGAACACACTAACTAACTAGCTGCTAGTACTAAGAACAGAACACACTATCAACTAGCTGCTAGTACTAAGAACAGAACACACTAACTAACTAGCTGCTAGTACTAAGAACAGAACACACTAACTAACTAGCTGCTAGTACTAAGAACAGAACACACTAACTAACTAGCTGCTAGTACTAAGAACAGAACACACTAACTAACTAGCTGCTAGTACTAAGAACAGAACACACTAACTAACCAGCTGGGACAGACAGAACAGTACAGGGAAACACACACTAGATGGTTTAGCAGTAACTAACTAGCTGCTAGTACTAAGAACAGAACACACTAACTAACCAGCTGGGACAGACTGAACACACTAACTAACTAGCTGGGACAGACAGAACACACTAACTAACTAGCTGCTAGTACTAAGAACAGAACACACTAACTAACCAGCTGGGACAGACAGAACACACTAACTAACTAGCTGGGACAGACAGAACACACTAACTAACTAGCTGCTAGTACTAAGAACAGAACACACTAACTAACTGCTGCTAGTACTAAGAACAGAACACACTAACTAACTAGCTGCTGGTACAGAACACACTAACTAACTAGCTGCTAGTACTAAGAACAGAACACAACTAACTAACTAACCACGCTGCTAACTGGCAACAGACAACCTGTAGAGACTAAGAACAGAACACACTAACTAACTAGCTGCTAGTACTAAGAAGACAGAACACACTAACTAACTAGCTGCTAGTACTAAGAGACAGAACACACTAACTAACCAGCTGCTAGTACTAAGAACAGACAACACACACTAACTAACTAACTAACTACCTGGGGAGACAGACAGAACACACTAACTAACTAACTGCTAGACAGAACAGAACACACTAACTAACTAACTGGGAGACTAGACAGAACACACTAACTAACTAACCTGGGGAGACAGACAAAACACAGTAACTGTCTCCCAGGTTGGTAACAGAACACACTAACCACAGTGCTGTCTATTTCCAGAACACAGGTAACTAACTAGCTAGCTGGGACAGAACAGAACACACTAACTAACTAGCCAGCTGAGACAAGACAGAACACACTAACTAACCAGCTGCAGACTAAGAACAGAACACACTAACTAGCTGCTAGTACTAAGAACAGAACACACTAACTAATAGCTGCTAGTACTAAGAACAGAACACACTAACTAACTAGCTGCTAGTACTAAGAACAGAACACACTATAACTAGCTGCTAGTACTAAGAACAGAACACACTAACTAACTAGCTGCTAGTACTAAGAACAGAACACACTAACTAACTAGCTGCTAGTACTAAGAACAGAACACACTAACTAACTAGCTGCTAGTACTAAGAACACACAGTGCTCTACTAACACAGTAGTGCTCTATATTAATAGCTCACACAGTGCTCTATAACTAGCTGCTAGAACTAAGAACAGAACACACACCTCTGCTCAGTGCTCCAGCATCATAACACAGTGCTCTACATTAATAGCTCAGAGATAACACAGTGCTCTATATAACAGTGCTCTATATTAACAGCTCAGAGATAACACAGTGCTCAAATCACAGTGCATAAAAGTGCTCTATATTAATAGCTCAGAGATAACACAGTGCTCTACATAACAGAGATAACAGTGCTCTATATTAATAGCTCAGAGATAACACAGTGCTCTATATTAATAGCTCAGAGATAACACAGTGCTCTAGCCCAGAGATAACACAGTGCTCTATATTAATAGCTCAGAGAACAGTGCTCTATATTAATAGCTCAGAGATAACACAGTGCTCTACATTAATAGCTCAGAGATAACACAGTGCTCTACATTAATAGCTCAGAGATAACACAGTGCTCTATAACACAGTGCTCTATATTAATAGCTCAGAGATAACACAGTGCTCTACACAGTGCTCTAATAGCTCAGAGATAACACAGTGCTCTATAACACAGTGCTCTATAACACAGTGCTCTATATTAATAGCTCAGAGATAACACAGTGCTCTATAACACAGTGCTCTATAACACAGTGCTCTATATTAATAGCTCAGAGATAACACAGTGCTCTATAACACAGTGCTCTATAACACAGTGCTCTAATATATTAATAGCTCAGAGATAACACAGCGCTCTAGTGCTCTATATTAATAGCTCAGAGATAACACAGTGCTCTATAACACAGTGCTCTACATTAATAGCTCAGAGATAACACAGTGCTCTATATTAATAGCTCAGAGATAACACAGTGCTCTATATTAATAGCTCAGAGATAACACAGTGCTCTATAACACAGTGCTCTATATTAATAGCTCAGAGATAACACAGTGCTCTATATTAATAGCTCAGAGATAACACAGTGCTCTATAACACAGTGCTCTATATTAATAGCTCAGAGATAACACAGTGCTCTACATTAATAGCTCAGAGATAACACAGTGCTCTATAACACAGTGCTCTATATTAATAGTTCAGAGATAACACAGTGCTCTAACACAGTATTAATAGCTCAGAGATAACACAGTGCTCTATATTAATAGCTCAGAGATAACACAGTGCTCTATAACACAGTGCTCTATAACACAGTGCTCTATATTACACAGTGCTCTATAACACAGTGCTCAGATAACACAGTGCTCTATAACACAGTGCTCTACATTAATAGCTCAGAGATAACACAGTGCTCTATAACACAGTGCTCTATATGAATAGCTCAGAGATAACACAGTGCTCTACATTAATAGCTCAGAGATAACACAGTGCTCTATATTAATAGCTCAGAGATAACACAGTGCTCTACATTAATAGCTCAGAGATAACACAGTGCTCTACATTAATAGCTCAGAGATAACACAGTGCTCTATATTAATAGCTCAGAGATAACACAGTGCTCTATAACACAGTGCTCTATATTAATAGCTCAGAGATAACACAGTGCTCTATAACACAGTGCTCTATATTAATAGCTCAGAGATAACACAGTGCTCTATAACACAGTGCTCTATATTAATAGCTCAGAGATAACACAGTGCTCTATATTAATAGCTCAGAGATAACACAGTGCTCTATATTAATAGCTCAGAGATAACACAGTGCTCTATATTAATAGCTCAGAGATAACACAGTGCTCTATATTAATAGCTCAGAGATAACACAGTGCTCTATATTAATAGCTCAGAGATAACACAGTGCTCTATATTAATAGCTCAGAGATAACACAGTGCTCTATATTAATAGCTCAGAGATAACACAGTGCTCTATATTAATAGCTCAGAGATAACACAGTGCTCTATAACACAGTGCTCTATATTAATAGCTCAGAGATAACACAGTGCTCTATAACACAGTGCTCTATATTAATAGCTCAGAGATAACACAGTGCTCTATATTAATAGCTCAGAGATAACACAGTGCTCTATAACACAGTGCTCTATATTAATAGTTCAGAGATAACACAGTGCTCTATAACACAGTGCTCTATATTAATAGCTCAGAGATAACACAGTGCTCTATATTAATAGCTCAGAGATAACACAGTGCTCTATATTAATAGCTATTACAGTGCTCTATAACACAGTGCTCTATATTACAGTAGCTCTAGATAACACAGTGCTCTATATTAATAGTTCAGAGATAACACAGTGCTCTATAACACAGCGCTCTACATTAATAGCTCAGAGATAACACAGCGCTCTACAACACAGTGCTCTACATTAATAGCTCAGAGATAACACAGTGCTCTACATTAATAGCTCAGAGATAACACAGTGCTCTACATTAATAGCTCAGAGATAACACAGTGCTCTACATTAATAGCTCAGAGATAACACAGTGCTCTATAACATAACACAGTGCTCTATAATAATAGCTCAGAGATAACACAGTGCTCTATATTAACTAACTATAACACAGTGCTCTATATTAATAGCTCAGAGATAACACAGTGCTCTATAACACAGTGCTCTATAACTAGCTCAGAGATAACACAGTGCTCTATAACACAGTGCTCTATAACACAGTGCTCTATATTAATAGCCCAGAGATAACACAGTGCTCTATAACACAGTGCTCTATATTAATAGCTCAGAGATAACACAGTGCTCTATATTAATAGCTCAGAGATAACACAGTGCTCTATATTAATAGCTCAGAGATAACACAGTGCTCTATATTAATAGCTCAGAGATAACACAGTGCTCTATATTAATCCCACCCACTTTATTAAGAGGTAACAAAAGCCTCTCAGGAGTACCACCAGGGGAGCGATCAGCAGGACGCACTGTGTTAGAACGTTCAGATAGATAGAAATACATTATGTAGAACAAACATGCCTCTCAGACATGTATAGCAAGGCTCAACTTGTGTCATCTGTATCTGTAACGTTCAACACCGTTTGGCTACTGAACGTGGCAGCGACCCCCCTCTACAGTAGAGAACCATCACGGAAACCAGTTACTGTACCTTGGGAAGCTCCTTCTATGATTCCTGGCAGATCCAGCAGCTGGATGTTGGCTCCATTATACTGCAGGACAACAGGATGGGTTATTATACACTACTGTCAGCTGGATGTTGGCTCCATTATACTGCAGGACAACAGGATGGGTTATTATACACTACTGTCAGCTGGATGTTGGCTCCATTATACTGCAGGATGGGTCATTATACACTACTGTCAGCTGGATGTTGGCTCCATTATACTGCAGGATGGGTCATTATACACTACTGTCAGCTGGATGTTGGCTCCATTATACTGCAGGATGGGTTATTATACACTACTGTCAGCTGGATGTTGGCTCCATTATACTGCAGGATGGGTTATTATACACTACTGTCAGCTGGATGTTGGCTCCATTATACTGCAGGACAACAGGATGGGTTATTATACACTACTGTCAGCTGGATGTTGGCTCCATTATACTGCAGGACAACAGGACGGGTCATTATACACTACTGTCAGCTGGATGTTAGCTCCATTATACTGCAGGATGGGTCATTATACACTACTGTCAGCTGGATGTTGGCTCCATTATACTGCAGGACAACAGGATGGGTTATTATACACTACTGTCAGCTGGATGTTGGCTCCATTATACTGCAGGACAACAGGATGGGTTATTATACACTACTGTCAGCTGGATGTTGGCTCCATTATACTGCAGGATGGGTTATTATACACTACTGTCAGCTGGATGTTGGCTCCATTATACTGCAGGATGGGTTATTATACACTACTGTCAGCTGGATGTTGGCTCCATTATACTGCAGGATGGGTCATTATACACTACTGTCAGCTGGATGTTGGCTCCATTATACTGCAGGATGGGTTATTATACACTACTGTCAGCTGGATGTTGGCTCCATTATACTGCAGGATGGGTTATTATACACTACTGTCAGCTGGATGTTGGCTCCATTATACTGCAGGATGGGTTATTATACACTACTGTCAGCTTGATGTTGGCTCCATTATACTGCAGGATGGGTTATTATACACTACTGTCAGCTGGGATGTTGGCTCCATTATACTGCAGGACAACAGGATGGGTTATTATACACTACTGTCAGCTGGATGTTGGCTCCATTATACTGCAGGACAACAGGATGGGTTATTATACACTACTGTCAGCTGGGATGTTGGCTCCATTATACTGCAGGACAACAGGATGGGTTATTCTACACTACTGTCAGCTGGATGTTGGCTCCATTATACTGCAGGACAACAGGATGGGTTATTATACACTACTGTCAGCTGGATGTTGGCTCCATTATACTGCAGGATGGGTTATTATACACTACTGTCAGCTGGGATGTTGGCTCCATTATACTGCAGGATGGGTCATTATACACTACTGTCAGCTGGATGTTGGCTCCATTATACTGCAGGACAACAGGATGGGTTATTATACACTACTGTCAGCTGGATGTTGGCTCCATTATACTGCAGGACAACAGGATGGGTTATTATACACTACTGTCAGCTGGATGTTGGCTCCATTATACTGCAGGACAACAGGATGGGTCATTATACACTACTGTCAGCTGGATGTTGGCTCCATTATACTGCAGGATGGGTCATTATACACTACTGTCAGCTGGATGTTAGCTCCATTATACTGCAGGACAACAGGATGGGTCATTATACACTACTGTCAGCTGGATGTTGGCTCCATTATACTGCAGGATGGGTTATTTATACTGCTACTGTCAGCTGGATGTTGGCTTATACCATGGGTTATATACTGCAGGACATTACAGGATGGATGGGTTATTATACACTACTGTCAGCTGGATGTTGGCTCCATTATACTGCAGGACAACAGGATGGGTTATTATACACTACTGTCAGCTGGATGTTGGCTCCATTATACTGCAGGACAACAGGATGGGTTATTATACACTACTGTCAGCTGGATGTTGGCTCCATTATACTGCAGGACAACAGGATGGGTTATTATACACTACTGTCAGCTGGATGTTGGCTCCATTATACTGCAGGATGGGTTATTATACACTACTGTCAGCTGGATGTTGGCTCCATTATACTGCAGGATGGGTTATTATACACTACTGTCAGCTGGATGTTGGCTCCATTATACTGCAGGATGGGTTATTATACACTACTGTCAGCTGGATGTTGGCTCCATTATACTGCAGGATGGGTCATTATACACTACTGTCAGCTGGATGTTGGCTCCATTATACTGCAGGATGGGTTATTATACACTACTGTCAGCTGGATGTTGGCTCCATTATACTGCAGGATGGGTCATTATACACTACTGTCAGCTGGATGTTGGCTCCATTATACTGCAGGATGGGTTATTATACACTACTGTCAGCTGGATGTTGGCTCCATTATACTGCAGGATGGGTTATTATACACTACTGTCAGCTGGATGTTGGCTCCATTATACTGCAGGATAACAGGATGGGTTATTATACACTACTGTCAGCTGGATGTTGGCTCCATTATACTGCAGGACAACAGGATGGGTCATTATACACTACTGTCAGCTGGATGTTGGCTCCATTATACTGCAGGATGGGTTATTATACACTACTGTCAGCTGGATGTTGGCTCCATTATACTGCAGGACAACAGGATGGGTTGTTATACACTACTGTCAGCTGGATGTTGGCTCCATTATACTGCAGGACAACAGGATGGGTCATTATACACTACTGTCAGCTGGATGTTGGCTCCATTATACTGCAGGACAACAGGATGGGTTATTAGAGATACACTACTGTCAGCTGGATGTTGGCTCCATTATACTGCAGGACAACAGGATGGGTTATTATACACTACTGTCAGCTGGATGTTGGCTCCATTATACTGCAGGACAACAGGATGGGTTATTATACACTACTGTCAGCTGGATGTTGGCTCCATTATACTGCAGGATGGGTTATTATACACTACTGTCAGCTGGATGTTGGCTCCATTATACTGCAGGATGGGTCATTATACACTACTGTCAGCTGGATGTTGGCTCCATTATACTGCAGGACAACAGGATGTTATTATACACTACTGTCAGCTGGATGTTGGCTCCATTATACTGCAGGACAACAGGATGGGTCATTATACACTACTGTCAGCTGGATGTTGGCTCCATTATACTGCAGGACAACAGGATGGGTTATTATACACTACTGTCAGCTGGATGTTGGCTCCATTATACTGCAGGATGGGTCATTATACACTACTGTCAGCTGGATGTTGGCTCCATTATACTGCAGGATGGGTCATTATACACTACTGTCAGCTGGATGTTGGCTCCATTATACTGCAGGATGGGTTATTATACACTACTGTCAGCTGGATGTTGGCTCCATTATACTGCAGGATGGGTTATTATACACTACTGTCAGCTGGATGTTGGCTCCATTATACTGCAGGACAACAGGATGGGTTATTATACACTACTGTCAGCTGGATGTTGGCTCCATTATACTGCAGGACAACAGGATGGGTCATTATACACTACTGTCAGCTGGATGTTGGCTCCATTATACTGCAGGATGGGTCATTATACACTACTGTCAGCTGGATGTTGGCTCCATTATACTGCAGGACAACAGGATGGGTTATTATACACTACTGTCAGCTGGATGTTGGCTCCATTATACTGCAGGACAACAGGATGGGTTATTATACACTACTGTCAGCTGGATGTTGGCTCCATTATACTGCAGGATGGGTTATTATACACTACTGTCAGCTGGATGTTGGCTCCATTATACTGCAGGATGGGTTATTATACACTACTGTCAGCTGGATGTTGGCTCCATTATACTGCAGGATAACACAGTGCTCTATGGGTCATTATACACTACTGTCAGCTGGATGTTGGCTCCATTATACTGCAGGATGGGTTATTATACACTACTGTCAGCTGGATGTTGGCTCCATTATACTGCAGGATGGGTTATTATACACTACTGTCAGCTGGATGTTGGCTCCATTATACTGCAGGATGGGTTATTATACACTACTGTCAGCTGGATGTTGGCTCCATTATACTGCAGGATGGGTTATTATACACTACTGTCAGCTGGATGTTGGCTCCATTATACTGCAGGATGGGTTATTATACACTACTGTCAGCTGGATGTTGGCTCCATTATACTGCAGGACAACAGGATGGGTTATTATACACTACTGTCAGCTGGATGTTGGCTCCATTATACTGCAGGACAACAGGATGGGTTATTATACACTACTGTCAGCTGGATGTTGGCTCCATTATACTGCAGGATGGGTTATTATACACTACTGTCAGCTGGATGTTGGCTCCATTATACTGCAGGATGGGTTATTATACACTACTGTCAGCTGGATGTTGGCTCCATTATACTGCAGGACAACAGGATGGGTTATTATACACTACTGTCAGCTGGATGTTGGCTCCATTATACTGCAGGACAACAGGATGGGTTATTATACACTACTGTCAGCTGGATGTTGGCTCCATTATACTGCAGGACAACAGGATGGGTTATTATACACTACTGTCAGCTGGATGTTGGCTCCATTATACTGCAGGATGGGTTATTATACACTACTGTCAGCTGGATGTTGGCTCCATTATACTGCAGGACAACAGGATGGGTTATTATACACTACTGTCAGCTGGATGTTGGCTCCATTATACTGCAGGACAACAGGATGGGTTATTATACACTACTGTCAGCTGGATGTTGGCTCCATTATACTGCAGGATGGGTTATTATACACTACTGTCAGCTGGATGTTGGCTCCATTATACTGCAGGACAACAGGATGGGCTCCATTATACTGCAGGACAACAGGATGGGTTATTATACACTACTGTCAGCTGGATGTTGGCTCCATTATACTGCAGGATGGGTTATTATACACTACTGTCAGCTGGATGTTGGCTCCATTATACTGCAGGACAACAGGATGGGTTATTATACACTACTGTCAGCTGGATGTTGGCTCCATTATACTGCAGGACAACAGGATGGGTTATTATACACTACTGTCAGCTGGATGTTGGCTCCATTATACTGCAGGACAACAGGATGGGTTATTATACACTACTGTCAGCTGGATGTTGGCTCCATTATACTGCAGGACAACAGGATGGGTTATTATACACTACTGTCAGCTGGATGTTGGCTCCATTATACTGCAGGATGGGTTATTATACACTACTGTCAGCTGGATGTTGGCTCCATTATACTGCAGGATGGGTTATTATACACTACTGTCAGCTGGATGTTGGCTCCATTATACTGCAGGATGGGTTATTATACACTACTGTCAGCTGGATGTTGGCTCCATTATACTGCAGGATGGGTTATTATACACTACTGTCAGCTGGATGTTGGCTCCATTATACTGCAGGATGGGTTATTATACACTACTGTCAGCTGGATGTTGGCTCCATTATACTGCAGGATGGGTCATTATACACTACTGTCAGCTGGATGTTGGCTCCATTATACTGCAGGATGGGTTATTATACACTACTGTCAGCTGGATGTTGGCTCCATTATACTGCAGGATGGGTTATTATACACTACTGTCAGCTGGATGTTGGCTCCATTATACTGCAGGACAACAGGATGGGTTATTATACACTACTGTCAGCTGGATGTTGGCTCCATTATACTGCAGGACAACAGGATGGGTCATTATACACTACTGTCAGCTGGATGTTGGCTCCATTATACTGCAGGATGGGTTATTATACACTACTGTCAGCTGGATGTTGGCTCCATTATACTGCAGGACAACAGGATGGGTTATTATACACTACTGTCAGCTGGATGTTGGCTCCATTATACTGCAGGACAACAGGATGGGTCATTATACACTACTGTCAGCTGGATGTTGGCTCCATTATACTGCAGGACAACAGGATGGGTTATTATACACTACTGTCAGCTGGATGTTGGCTCCATTATACTGCAGGATGGGTCATTATACACTACTGTCAGCTGGATGTTGGCTCCATTATACTGCAGGATGGGTCATTATACACTACTGTCAGCTGGATGTTGGCTCCATTATACTGCAGGATGGGTTATTATACACTACTGTCAGCTGGATGTTGGCTCCATTATACTGCAGGATGGGTTATTATACACTACTGTCAGCTGGATGTTGGCTCCATTATACTGCAGGATGGGTTATTATACACTACTGTCAGCTGGATGTTGGCTCCATTATACTGCAGGATGGGTTATTATACACTACTGTCAGCTGGGATGTTGGCTCCATTATACTGCAGGATGGGTCATTATACACTACTGTCAGCTGGATGTTGGCTCCATTATACTGCAGGACAACAGGATGGGTTATTATACACTACTGTCAGCTGGATGTTGGCTCCATTATACTGCAGGACAACAGGATGGGTTATTATACACTACTGTCAGCTGGATGTTGGCTCCATTATACTGCAGGATGGGTCATTATACACTACTGTCCGCTGGATGGGTCCATTATACTAGGATGGGTTATTATACACTACTGTCAGCTGGATGTTGGCTCCATTATACTGCAGGACAACAGGATGGGTTATTATACACTACTGTCAGCTGGATGTTGGCTCCATTATACTGCAGGACAACAGGATGGGTTATTATACACTACTGTCAGCTGGATGTTGGCTCCATTATACTGCAGGACAACAGGATGGGTTATTATACACTACTGTCAGCTGGATGTTGGCTCCATTATACTGCAGGACAACAGGATGGGTTATTATACACTACTGTCAGCTGGATGTTGGCTCCATTATACTGCAGGATGGGTTATTATACACTACTGTCAGCTGGATGTTGGCTCCATTATACTGCAGGACAACAGGATGGGTTATTATACACTACTGTCAGCTGGATGTTGGCTCCATTATACTGCAGGACAACAGGATGGGTTATTATACACTACTGTCAGCTGGATGTTGGCTCCATTATACTGCAGGATGGGTCATTATACACTACTGTCAGCTGGATGTTGGCTCCATTATACTGCAGGACAACAGGATGGGTCATTATACACTACTGTCAGCTGGATGTTGGCTCCATTATACTGCAGGATGGGTTATTATACACTACTGTCAGCTGGATGTTGGCTCCATTATACTGCAGGACAACAGGATGGGTTATTATACACTACTGTCAGCTGGATGTTGGCTCCATTATACTGCAGGACAACAGGATGGGTTATTATACACTACTGTCAGCTGGATGTTGGCTCCATTATACTGCAGGACAACAGGATGGGTTATTATACACTACTGTCAGCTGGATGTTGGCTCCATTATACTGCAGGACAACAGGATGGGTTATTATACACTACTGTCAGCTGGATGTTGGCTCCATTATACTGCAGGATGGGTTATTATACACTACTGTCAGCTGGATGTTGGCTCCATTATACTGCAGGATGGGTTATTATACACTACTGTCAGCTGGATGTTGGCTCCATTATACTGCAGGATGGGTTATTATACACTACTGTCAGCTGGATGTTGGCTCCATTATACTGCAGGATGGGTCATTATACACTACTGTCAGCTGGATGTTGGCTCCATTATACTGCAGGATGGGTTATTATACACTACTGTCAGCTGGATGTTGGCTCCATTATACTGCAGGATGGGTTATTATACACTACTGTCAGCTGGATGTTGGCTCCATTATACTGCAGGATGGGTTATTATACACTACTGTCAGCTGGATGTTGGCTCCATTATACTGCAGGATGGGTTATTATACACTACTGTCAGCTGGATGTTGGCTCCATTATACTGCAGGACAACAGGATGGGTTATTATACACTACTGTCAGCTGGATGTTGGCTCCATTATACTGCAGGACAACAGGATGGGTCATTATACACATGTTGGCTACTGTCAGCTGGATGTTGGCTCCATTATACTGCAGGATGGGTTATTATACACTACTGTCAGCTGGATGTTGGCTCCATTATACTGCAGGACAACAGGATGGGTTATTATACACTACTGTCAGCTGGATGTTGGCTCCATTATACTGGACAACAGGATGGGTCATTATACACTACTGTCAGCTGGATGTTGGCTCCATTATACTGCAGGACAACAGGATGGGTTATTATACACTACTGTCAGCTGGATGTTGGCTCCATTATACTGCAGGATGGGTCATTATACACTACTGTCAGCTGGATGTTGGCTCCATTATACTGCAGGATGGGTCATTATACACTACTGTCAGCTGGATGTTGGCTCCATTATACTGCAGGATGGGTTATTATACACTACTGTCAGCTGGATGTTGGCTCCATTATACTGCAGGATGGGTTATTATACACTACTGTCAGCTGGATGTTGGCTCCATTATACTGCAGGACAACAGGATGGGTTATTATACACTACTGTCAGCTGGATGTTGGCTCCATTATACTGCAGGACAACAGGACGGGTCATTATACACTACTGTCAGCTGGATGTTGGCTCCATTATACTGCAGGACAACAGGATGGGTTATTATACACTACTGTCAGCTGGATGTTGGCTCCATTATACTGCAGGATGGGTTATTATACACTACTGTCAGCTGGATGTTGGCTCCATTATACTGCAGGATGGGTCATTATACACTACTGTCAGCTGGATGTTGGCTCCATTATACTGCAGGATGGGTTATTATACACTACTGTCAGCTGGATGTTGGCTCCATTATACTGCAGGATGGGTTATTATACACTACTGTCAGCTGGATGTTGGCTCCATTATACTGCAGGATGGGTTATTATACACTACTGTCAGCTGGATGTTGGCTCCATTATACTGCAGGATGGGTTATTATACACTACTGTCAGCTGGATGTTGGCTCCATTATACTGCAGGACAACAGGATGGGTTATTATACACTACTGTCAGCTGGATGTTGGCTCCATTATACTGCAGGACAACAGGATGGGTCATTATACACTACTGTCAGCTGGATGTTGGCTCCATTATACTGCAGGATGGGTGGGTTATTATACACTACTGTCAGCTGGATGTTGGCTCCATTATACTGCAGGACAACAGGATGGGTTATTATACACTACTGTCAGCTGGATGTTGGCTCCATTATACTGCAGGACAACAGGGGTTATTATACACTACTGGCTGGATGTTATTATACACTACTGTCAGCTGGATGTTGGCTCCATTATACTGCAGGATGGGTTATTATACACTACTGTCAGCTGGATGTTGGCTCCATTATACTGCAGGATGGGTTATTATACACTACTGTCAGCTGGATGTTGGCTCCATTATACTGCAGGATGGGTTATTATACACTACTGTCAGCTGGATGTTGGCTCCATTATACTGCAGGATGTTGGCTTATACTAGGATGGGTTATTATACACTACTGTCAGCTGGATGTTGGCTCCATTATACTGCAGGATGGGTTATTATACACTACTGTCAGCTGGATGTTGGCTCCATTATACTGCAGGACAACAGGATGGGTTATTATACACTACTGTCAGCTGGATGTTGGCTCCATTATACTGCAGGACAACAGGATGGGTCATTATACACTACTGTCAGCTGGATGTTGGCTCCATTATACTGCAGGACAACAGGATGGGTTATTATACACTACTGTCAGCTGGATGTTGGCTCCATTATACTGCAGGATGGGTCATTATACACTACTGTCAGCTGGATGTTGGCTCCATTATACTGCAGGATGGGTCATTATACACTACTGTCAGCTGGATGTTGGCTCCATTATACTGCAGGATGGGTTATTATACACTACTGTCAGCTGGATGTTGGCTCCATTATACTGCAGGATGGGTTATTATACACTACTGTCAGCTGGATGTTGGCTCCATTATACTGCAGGACAACAGGATGGGTTATTATACACTACTGTCAGCTGGATGTTGGCTCCATTATACTGCAGGACAACAGGATGGGTCATTATACACTACTGTCAGCTGGATGTTGGCTCCATTATACTGCAGGATGGGTTATTATACACTACTGTCAGCTGGATGTTGGCTCCATTATACTGCAGGACAACAGGATGGGTTATTATACACTACTGTCAGCTGGATGTTGGCTCCATTATACTGCAGGACAACAGGATGGGTTATTATACACTACTGTCAGCTGGATGTTGGCTCCATTATACTGCAGGATGGGTTATTATACACTACTGTCAGCTGGATGTTGGCTCCATTATACTGCAGGATGGGTTATTATACACTACTGTCAGCTGGATGTTGGCTCCATTATACTGCAGGATGGGTCATTATACACTACTGTCAGCTGGATGTTGGCTCCATTATACTGCAGGATGGGTTATTATACACTACTGTCAGCTGGATGTTGGCTCCATTATACTGCAGGATGGGTTATTATACACTACTGTCAGCTGGATGTTGGCTCCATTATACTGCAGGATGGGTTATTATACACTACTGTCAGCTGGATGTTGGCTCCATTATACTGCAGGATGGGTTATTATACACTACTGTCAGCTGGATGTTGGCTCCATTATACTGCAGGACAACAGGATGGGTTATTATACACTACTGTCAGCTGGATGTTGGCTCCATTATACTGCAGGACAACAGGATGGGTTATTATACACTACTGTCAGCTGGATGTTGGCTCCATTATACTGCAGGACAACAGGATGGGTTATTATACACTACTGTCAGCTGGATGTTGGCTCCATTATACTGCAGGATGGGTTATTATACACTACTGTCAGCTGGGATGTTGGCTCCATTATACTGCAGGATGGGTCATTATACACTACTGTCAGCTGGATGTTGGCTCCATTATACTGCAGGACAACAGGATGGGTTATTATACACTACTGTCAGCTGGATGTTGGCTCCATTATACTGCAGGACAACAGGATGGGTTATTATACACTACTGTCAGCTGGATGTTGGCTCCATTATACTGCAGGATGGGTCATTATACACTACTGTCCGCTGGATGTTGGCTCCATTATACTGCAGGATGGGTTATTATACACTACTGTCAGCTGGGATGTTGGCTCCATTATACTGCAGGACAACAGGATGGGTTATTATACACTACTGTCAGCTGGATGTTGGCTCCATTATACTGCAGGACAACAGGATGGGTTATTATACACTACTGTCAGCTGGATGTTGGCTCCATTATACTGCAGGACAACAGGATGGGTTATTATACACTACTGTCAGCTGGATGTTGGCTCCATTATACTGCAGGACAACAGGATGGGTTATTATACACTACTGTCAGCTGGATGTTGGCTCCATTATACTGCAGGATGGGTTATTATACACTACTGTCAGCTGGATGTTGGCTCCATTATACTGCAGGACAACAGGATGGGTTATTATACACTACTGTCAGCTGGATGTTGGCTCCATTATACTGCAGGATGGGTCATTATACACTACTGTCAGCTGGATGTTGGCTCCATTATACTGCAGGACAACAGGATGGGTCATTATACACTACTGTCAGCTGGATGTTGGCTCCATTATACTGCAGGATGGGTTATTATACACTACTGTCAGCTGGATGTTGGCTCCATTATACTGCAGGACAACAGGATGGGTTATTATACACTACTGTCAGCTGGATGTTGGCTCCATTATACTGCAGGACAACAGGATGGGTTATTATACACTACTGTCAGCTGGATGTTGGCTCCATTATACTGCAGGACAACAGGATGGGTTATTATACACTACTGTCAGCTGGATGTTGGCTCCATTATACTGCAGGACAACAGGATGGGTTATTATACACTACTGTCAGCTGGATGTTGGCTCCATTATACTGCAGGATGGGTTATTATACACTACTGTCAGCTGGATGTTGGCTCCATTATACTGCAGGATGGGTTATTATACACTACTGTCAGCTGGATGTTGGCTCCATTATACTGCAGGATGGGTTATTATACACTACTGTCAGCTGGATGTTGGCTCCATTATACTGCAGGATGGGTCATTATACACTACTGTCAGCTGGATGTTGGCTCCATTATACTGCAGGATGGGTTATTATACACTACTGTCAGCTGGATGTTGGCTCCATTATACTGCAGGATGGGTTATTATACACTACTGTCAGCTGGATGTTGGCTCCATTATACTGCAGGATGGGTTATTATACACTACTGTCAGCTGGATGTTGGCTCCATTATACTGCAGGATGGGTTATTATACACTACTGTCAGCTGGATGTTGGCTCCATTATACTGCAGGACAACAGGATGGGTTATTATACACTACTGTCAGCTGGATGTTGGCTCCATTATACTGCAGGACAACAGGATGGGTTATTATACACTACTGTCAGCTGGATGTTGGCTCCATTATACTGCAGGACAACAGGATGGGTTATTATACACTACTGTCAGCTGGATGTTGGCTCCATTATACTGCAGGATGGGTTATTATACACTACTGTCAGCTGGGATGTTGGCTCCATTATACTGCAGGATGGGTTATTATACACTACTGTCAGCTGGATGTTGGCTCCATTATACTGCAGGACAACAGGATGGGTTATTATACACTACTGTCAGCTGGATGTTGGCTCCATTATACTGCAGGATGGGTTATTATACACTACTGTCAGCTGGATGTTGGCTCCATTATACTGCAGGATGGGTTATTATACACTACTGTCAGCTGGATGTTGGCTCCATTATACTGCAGGATGGGTTATTATACACTACTGTCAGCTGGGATGTTGGCTCCATTATACTGCAGGACAACAGGATGGGTTATTATACACTACTGTCAGCTGGATGTTGGCTCCATTATACTGCAGGACAACAGGATGGGTTATTATACACTACTGTCAGCTGGATGTTGGCTCCATTATACTGCAGGACAACAGGATGGGTTATTATACACTACTGTCAGCTGGATGTTGGCTCCATTATACTGCAGGACAACAGGATGGGTTATTATACACTACTGTCAGCTGGATGTTGGCTCCATTATACTGCAGGATGGGTTATTATACACTACTGTCAGCTGGATGTTGGCTCCATTATACTGCAGGACAACAGGATGGGTTATTATACACTACTGTCAGCTGGATGTTGGCTCCATTATACTGCAGGATGGGTTATTATACACTACTGTCAGCTGGATGTTGGCTCCATTATACTGCAGGACAACAGGATGGGTCATTATACACTACTGTCAGCTGGATGTTGGCTCCATTATACTGCAGGATGGGTTATTATACACTACTGTCAGCTGGATGTTGGCTCCATTATACTGCAGGACAACAGGATGGGTTATTATACACTACTGTCAGCTGGATGTTGGCTCCATTATACTGCAGGACAACAGGATGGGTTATTATACACTACTGTCAGCTGGATGTTGGCTCCATTATACTGCAGGACAACAGGATGGGTTATTATACACTACTGTCAGCTGGATGTTGGCTCCATTATACTGCAGGACAACAGGATGGGTTATTATACACTACTGTCAGCTGGATGTTGGCTCCATTATACTGCAGGATGGGTTATTATACACTACTGTCAGCTGGATGTTGGCTCCATTATACTGCAGGATGGGTTATTATACACTACTGTCAGCTGGATGTTGGCTCCATTATACTGCAGGATGGGTTATTATACACTACTGTCAGCTGGATGTTGGCTCCATTATACTGCAGGATGGGTCATTATACACTACTGTCAGCTGGATGTTGGCTCCATTATACTGCAGGATGGGTTATTATACACTACTGTCAGCTGGATGTTGGCTCCATTATACTGCAGGATGGGTCATTATACACTACTGTCAGCTGGATGTTGGCTCCATTATACTGCAGGATGGGTTATTATACACTACTGTCAGCTGGATGTTGGCTCCATTATACTGCAGGATGGGTTATTATACACTACTGTCAGCTGGATGTTGGCTCCATTATACTGCAGGACAACAGGATGGGTTATTATACACTACTGTCAGCTGGATGTTGGCTCCATTATACTGCAGGACAACAGGATGGGTCATTATACACTACTGTCAGCTGGATGTTGGCTCCATTATACTGCAGGATGGGTTATTATACACTACTGTCAGCTGGATGTTGGCTCCATTATACTGCAGGACAACAGGATGGGTTGTTATACACTACTGTCAGCTGGATGTTGGCTCCATTATACTGCAGGACAACAGGATGGGTCATTATACACTACTGTCAGCTGGATGTTGGCTCCATTATACTGCAGGACAACAGGATGGGTTATTATACACTACTGTCAGCTGGATGTTGGCTCCATTATACTGCAGGATGGGTCATTATACACTACTGTCAGCTGGATGTTGGCTCCATTATACTGCAGGATGGGTCATTATACACTACTGTCCTCAGCTGGATGTTGGCTCCATTATACTGCAGGATGGGTTATTATACACTACTGTCAGCTGGATGTTGGCTCCATTATACTGCAGGATGGGTTATTATACACTACTGTCAGCTGGATGTTGGCTCCATTATACTGCAGGACAACAGGATGGGTTATTATACACTACTGTCAGCTGGATGTTGGCTCCATTATACTGCAGGACAACAGGATGGGTCATTATACACTACTGTCAGCTGGATGTTGGCTCCATTATACTGCAGGATGGGTCATTATACACTACTGTCAGCTGGATGTTGGCTCCATTATACTGCAGGACAACAGGATGGGTTATTATACACTACTGTCAGCTGGATGTTGGCTCCATTATACTGCAGGACAACAGGATGGGTTATTATACACTACTGTCAGCTGGATGTTGGCTCCATTATACTGCAGGATGGGTTATTATACACTACTGTCAGCTGGATGTTGGCTCCATTATACTGCAGGATGGGTTATTATACACTACTGTCAGCTGGATGTTGGCTCCATTATACTGCAGGATGGGTCATTATACACTACTGTCAGCTGGATGTTGGCTCCATTATACTGCAGGATGGGTTATTATACACTACTGTCAGCTGGATGTTGGCTCCATTATACTGCAGGATGGGTTATTATACACTACTGTCAGCTGGATGTTGGCTCCATTATACTGCAGGATGGGTTATTATACACTACTGTCAGCTGGATGTTGGCTCCATTATACAACAGGATGGGTTATTATACACTACTGTCAGCTGGATGTTGGCTCCATTATACTGCAGGACAACAGGATGGGTTATTATACACTACTGTCAGCTGGATGTTGGCTCCATTATACTGCAGGACAACAGGATGGGTTATTATACACTACTGTCAGCTGGATGTTGGCTCCATTATACTGCAGGATGGGTTATTATACACTACTGTCAGCTGGATGTTGGCTCCATTATACTGCAGGATGGGTTATTATACACTACTGTCAGCTGGATGTTGGCTCCATTATACTGCAGGATGGGTTATTATACACTACTGTCAGCTGGATGTTGGCTCCATTATACTGCAGGATGGGTCATTATACACTACTGTCAGCTGGATGTTGGCTCCATTATACTGCAGGATGGGTTATTATACACTACTGTCAGCTGGATGTTGGCTCCATTATACTGCAGGGTGGGTCATTATACACTACTGTCAGCTGGATGTTGGCTCCATTATACTGCAGGATGGGTTATTATACACTACTGTCAGCTGGATGTTGGCTCCATTATACTGCAGGATGGGTTATTATACACTACTGTCAGCTGGATGTTGGCTCCATTATACTGCAGGACAACAGGATGGGTTATTATACACTACTGTCAGCTGGATGTTGGCTCCATTATACTGCAGGACAACAGGATGGGTCATTATACACTACTGTCAGCTGGATGTTGGCTCCATTATACTGCAGGATGGGTTATTATACACTACTGTCAGCTGGATGTTGGCTCCATTATACTGCAGGACAACAGGATGGGTTGTTATACACTACTGTCAGCTGGATGTTGGCTCCATTATACTGCAGGACAACAGGATGGGTCATTATACACTACTGTCAGCTGGATGTTGGCTCCATTATACTGCAGGACAACAGGATGGGTTATTATACACTACTGTCAGCTGGATGTTGGCTCCATTATACTGCAGGATGGGTCATTATACACTACTGTCAGCTGGATGTTGGCTCCATTATACTGCAGGATGGGTCATTATACACTACTGTCAGCTGGATGTTGGCTCCATTATACTGCAGGATGGGTTATTATACACTACTGTCAGCTGGATGTTGGCTCCATTATACTGCAGGATGGGTTATTATACACTACTGTCAGCTGGATGTTGGCTCCATTATACTGCAGGACAACAGGATGGGTTATTATACACTACTGTCAGCTGGATGTTGGCTCCATTATACTGCAGGACAACAGGATGGGTCATTATACACTACTGTCAGCTGGATGTTGGCTCCATTATACTGCAGGATGGGTCATTATACACTACTGTCAGCTGGATGTTGGCTCCATTATACTGCAGGACAACAGGATGGGTTATTATACACTACTGTCAGCTGGATGTTGGCTCCATTATACTGCAGGACAACAGGATGGGTTATTATACACTACTGTCAGCTGGATGTTGGCTCCATTATACTGCAGGATGGGTTATTATACACTACTGTCAGCTGGATGTTGGCTCCATTATACTGCAGGATGGGTTATTATACACTACTGTCAGCTGGATGTTGGCTCCATTATACTGCAGGATGGGTCATTATACACTACTGTCAGCTGGATGTTGGCTCCATTATACTGCAGGATGGGTTATTATACACTACTGTCAGCTGGATGTTGGCTCCATTATACTGCAGGATGGGTTATTATACACTACTGTCAGCTGGATGTTGGCTCCATTATACTGCAGGATGGGTTATTATACACTACTGTCAGCTTGATGTTGGCTCCATTATACTGCAGGATGGGTTATTATACACTACTGTCAGCTGGGATGTTGGCTCCATTATACTGCAGGACAACAGGATGGGTTATTATACACTACTGTCAGCTGGATGTTGGCTCCATTATACTGCAGGACAACAGGATGGGTTATTATACACTACTGTCAGCTGGATGTTGGCTCCATTATACTGCAGGACAACAGGATGGGTTATTATACACTACTGTCAGCTGGATGTTGGCTCCATTATACTGCAGGACAACAGGATGGGTTATTATACACTACTGTCAGCTGGATGTTGGCTCCATTATACTGCAGGATGGGTTATTATACACTACTGTCAGCTGGGATGTTGGCTCCATTATACTGCAGGATGGGTCATTATACACTACTGTCAGCTGGATGTTGGCTCCATTATACTGCAGGACAACAGAATGGGTTATTATACACTACTGTCAGCTGGATGTTGGCTCCATTATACTGCAGGACAACAGGATGGGTTATTATACACTACTGTCAGCTGGATGTTGGCTCCATTATACTGCAGGATGGGTCATTATACACTACTGTCCGCTGGATGTTGGCTCCATTATACTGCAGGATGGGTTATTATACATTACTGTCAGCTGGGATGTTGGCTCCATTATACTGCAGGATGGGTCATTATACACTACTGTCAGCTGGATGTTAGCTCCATTATACTGCAGGACAACAGGATGGGTCATTATACACTACTGTCAGCTGGATGTTGGCTCCATTATACTGCAGGATGGGTTATTATACACTACTGTCAGCTGGATGTTGGCTCCATTATACTGCAGGACAACAGGATGGGTTATTATACACTACTGTCAGCTGGATGTTGGCTCCATTATACTGCAGGACAACAGGATGGGTTATTATACACTACTGTCAGCTGGATGTTGGCTCCATTATACTGCAGGACAACAGGATGGGTTATTATACACTACTGTCAGCTGGATGTTGGCTCCATTATACTGCAGGACAACAGGATGGGTTATTATACACTACTGTCAGCTGGATGTTGGCTCCATTATACTGCAGGATGGGTTATTATACACTACTGTCAGCTGGATGTTGGCTCCATTATACTGCAGGATGGGTTATTATACACTACTGTCAGCTGGATGTTGGCTCCATTATACTGCAGGATGGGTTATTATACACTACTGTCAGCTGGATGTTGGCTCCATTATACTGCAGGATGGGTCATTATACACTACTGTCAGCTGGATGTTGGCTCCATTATACTGCAGGATGGGTTATTATACACTACTGTCAGCTGGATGTTGGCTCCATTATACTGCAGGACAACAGGATGGGTCATTATACACTACTGTCAGCTGGATGTTGGCTCCATTATACTGCAGGATGGGTTATTATACACTACTGTCAGCTGGATGTTGGCTCCATTATACTGCAGGATGGGTTATTATACACTACTGTCAGCTGGATGTTGGCTCCATTATACTGCAGGACAACAGGATGGGTTATTATACACTACTGTCAGCTGGATGTTGGCTCCATTATACTGCAGGACAACAGGATGGGTCATTATACACTACTGTCAGCTGGATGTTGGCTCCATTATACTGCAGGATGGGTTATTATACACTACTGTCAGCTGGATGTTGGCTCCATTATACTGCAGGACAACAGGATGGGTTGTTATACACTACTGTCAGCTGGATGTTGGCTCCATTATACTGCAGGACAACAGGATGGGTTATTATACACTACTGTCAGCTGGATGTTGGCTCCATTATACTGCAGGACAACAGGATGGGTTATTATACACTACTGTCAGCTGGATGTTGGCTCCATTATACTGCAGGACAACAGGATGGGTTATTATACACTACTGTCAGCTGGATGTTGGCTCCATTATACTGCAGGACAACAGGATGGGTTATTATACACTACTGTCAGCTGGATGTTGGCTCCATTATACTGCAGGATGGGTTATTATACACTACTGTCAGCTGGATGTTGGCTCCATTATACTGCAGGATGGGTCATTATACACTACTGTCAGCTGGATGTTGGCTCCATTATACTGCAGGACAACAGGATGGGTTATTATACACTACTGTCAGCTGGATGTTGGCTCCATTATACTGCAGGACAACAGGATGGGTCATTATACACTACTGTCAGCTGGATGTTGGCTCCATTATACTGCAGGACAACAGGATGGGTTATTATACACTACTGTCAGCTGGATGTTGGCTCCATTATACTGCAGGATGGGTCATTATACACTACTGTCAGCTGGATGTTGGCTCCATTATACTGCAGGATGGGTCATTATACACTACTGTCAGCTGGATGTTGGCTCCATTATACTGCAGGATGGGTTATTATACACTACTGTCAGCTGGATGTTGGCTCCATTATACTGCAGGATGGGTTATTATACACTACTGTCAGCTGGATGTTGGCTCCATTATACTGCAGGACAACAGGATGGAGGTTATTATACACTACTGTCAGCTGGATGTTGGCTCCATTATACTGCAGGACAACAGGATGGGTTATTATACACTACTGTCAGCTGGATGTTGGCTCCATTATACTGCAGGATGGGTTATTATACACTACTGTCAGCTGGATGTTGGCTCCATTATACTGCAGGACAACAGGATGGGTTATTATACACTACTGTCAGCTGGATGTTGGCTCCATTATACTGCAGGACAACAGGATGGGTTATTATACACTACTGTCAGCTGGATGTTGGCTCCATTATACTGCAGGATGGGTCATTATACACTACTGTCAGCTGGATGTTGGCTCCATTATACTGCAGGATGGGTTATTATACACTACTGTCAGCTGGATGTTGGCTCCATTATACTGCAGGATGGGTTATTATACACTACTGTCAGCTGGATGTTGGCTCCATTATACTGCAGGATGGGTTATTATACACTACTGTCAGCTGGATGTTGGCTCCATTATACTGCAGGATGGGTTATTATACACTACTGTCAGCTGGATGTTGGCTCCATTATACTGCAGGACAACAGGATGGGTTATTATACACTACTGTCAGCTGGATGTTGGCTCCATTATACTGCAGGACAACAGGATGGGTTATTATACACTACTGTCAGCTGGATGTTGGCTCCATTATACTGCAGGACAACAGGATGGGTTATTATACACTACTGTCAGCTGGATGTTGGCTCCATTATACTGCAGGATGGGTTATTATACACTACTGTCAGCTGGATGTTGGCTCCATTATACTGCAGGATGGGTCATTATACACTACTGTCAGCTGGATGTTGGCTCCATTATACTGCAGGACAACAGGATGGGTTATTATACACTACTGTCAGCTGGATGTTGGCTCCATTATACTGCAGGACAACAGGATGGGTTATTATACACTACTGTCAGCTGGATGTTGGCTCCATTATACTGCAGGATGGGTCATTATACACTACTGTCCGCTGGATGTTGGCTCCATTATACTGCAGGATGGGTTATTATACACTACTGTCAGCTGGGATGTTGGCTCCATTATACTGCAGGACAACAGGATGGGTTATTATACACTACTGTCAGCTGGATGTTGGCTCCATTATACTGCAGGACAACAGGATGGGTTATTATACACTACTGTCAGCTGGATGTTGGCTCCATTATACTGCAGGACAACAGGATGGGTTATTATACACTACTGTCAGCTGGATGTTGGCTCCATTATACTGCAGGACAACAGGATGGGTTATTATACACTACTGTCAGCTGGATGTTGGCTCCATTATACTGCAGGATGGGTTATTATACACTACTGTCAGCTGGATGTTGGCTCCATTATACTGCAGGACAACAGGATGGGTTATTATACACTACTGTCAGCTGGATGTTGGCTCCATTATACTGCAGGACAACAGGATGGGTTATTATACACTACTGTCAGCTGGATGTTGGCTCCATTATACTGCAGGATGGGTCATTATACACTACTGTCAGCTGGATGTTGGCTCCATTATACTGCAGGACAACAGGATGGGTCATTATACACTACTGTCAGCTGGATGTTGGCTCCATTATACTGCAGGATGGGTTATTATACACTACTGTCAGCTGGATGTTGGCTCCATTATACTGCAGGACAACAGGATGGGTTATTATACACTACTGTCAGCTGGATGTTGGCTCCATTATACTGCAGGACAACAGGATGGGTTATTATACACTACTGTCAGCTGGATGTTGGCTCCATTATACTGCAGGACAACAGGATGGGTTATTATACACTACTGTCAGCTGGATGTTGGCTCCATTATACTGCAGGACAACAGGATGGGTTATTATACACTACTGTCAGCTGGATGTTGGCTCCATTATACTGCAGGATGGGTTATTATACACTACTGTCAGCTGGATGTTGGCTCCATTATACTGCAGGATGGGTTATTATACACTACTGTCAGCTGGATGTTGGCTCCATTATACTGCAGGATGGGTTATTATACACTACTGTCAGCTGGATGTTGGCTCCATTATACTGCAGGATGGGTCATTATACACTACTGTCAGCTGGATGTTGGCTCCATTATACTGCAGGATGGGTTATTATACACTACTGTCAGCTGGATGTTGGCTCCATTATACTGCAGGGTGGGTCATTATACACTACTGTCAGCTGGATGTTGGCTCCATTATACTGCAGGATGGGTTATTATACACTACTGTCAGCTGGATGTTGGCTCCATTATACTGCAGGATGGGTTATTATACACTACTGTCAGCTGGATGTTGGCTCCATTATACTGCAGGACAACAGGATGGGTTATTATACACTACTGTCAGCTGGATGTTGGCTCCATTATACTGCAGGACAACAGGATGGGTCATTATACACTACTGTCAGCTGGATGTTGGCTCCATTATACTGCAGGATGGGTTATTATACACTACTGTCAGCTGGATGTTGGCTCCATTATACTGCAGGACAACAGGATGGGTTGTTATACACTACTGTCAGCTGGATGTTGGCTCCATTATACTGCAGGACAACAGGATGGGTCATTATACACTACTGTCAGCTGGATGTTGGCTCCATTATACTGCAGGACAACAGGATGGGTTATTATACACTACTGTCAGCTGGATGTTGGCTCCATTATACTGCAGGACAACAGGATGGGTTATTATACACTACTGTCAGCTGGATGTTGGCTCCATTATACTGCAGGATGGGTTATTATACACTACTGTCAGCTGGATGTTGGCTCCATTATACTGCAGGATGGGTCATTATACACTACTGTCAGCTGGATGTTGGCTCCATTATACTGCAGGACAACAGGATGGGTTATTATACACTACTGTCAGCTGGATGTTGGCTCCATTATACTGCAGGAAAACAGGATGGGTCATTATACACTACTGTCAGCTGGATGTTGGCTCCATTATACTGCAGGACAACAGGATGGGTCATTATACACTACTGTCAGCTGGATGTTGGCTCCATTATACTGCAGGACAACAGGATGGGTTATTATACACTACTGTCAGCTGGATGTTGGCTCCATTATACTGCAGGACAACAGGATGGGTTATTATACACTACTGTCAGCTGGATGTTGGCTCCATTATACTGCAGGATGGGTCATTATACACTACTGTCAGCTGGATGTTGGCTCCATTATACTGCAGGATGGGTTATTATACACTACTGTCAGCTGGATGTTGGCTCCATTATACTGCAGGACAACAGGATGGGTTATTATACACTACTGTCAGCTGGATGTTGGCTCCATTATACTGCAGGATGGGTCATTATACACTACTGTCAGCTGGATGTTGGCTCCATTATACTGCAGGATGGGTTATTATACACTACTGTCAGCTGGATGTTGGCTCCATTATACTGCAGGACAACAGGATGGGTTATTATACACTACTGTCAGCTGGATGTTGGCTCCATTATACTGCAGGATGGGTCATTATACACTACTGTCAGCTGGATGTTGGCTCCATTATACTGCAGGATGGGTCATTATACACTACTGTCAGCTGGATGTTGGCTCCATTATACTGCAGAATGGGTCATTATACACTTCTGTCAGCTGGATGTTGGCTCCATTATACTGCAGGATGGGTTATTATACACTACTGTCAGCTGGATGTTGGCTCCATTATACTGCAGGATGGGTTATTATACACTACTGTCAGCTGGATGTTGGCTCCATTATACTGCAGGATGGGTTATTATACACTACTGTCAGCTGGATGTTGGCTCCATTATACTGCAGGACAACAGGATGGGTTATTATACACTACTGTCAGCTGGATGTTGGCTCCATTATACTGCAGGATGGGTTATTATACACTACTGTCAGCTGGATGTTGGCTCCATTATACTGCAGGACACTACTGTCAGCTGGATGTTGGCTCCATATATATACACTACTGTCAGCTGGATGTTGGCTCCATTATACTGCAGGATGGGTCATTATACACTACTGTCAGCTGGATGTTGGCTCCATTATACTGCAGGATGGGTTATTATACACTACTGTCAGCTGGATGTTGGCTCCATTATACTGCAGGACAACAGGATGGGTTATTATACACTACTGTCAGCTGGATGTTGGCTCCATTATACTGCAGGACAACAGGATGGGTTATTATACACTACTGTCAGCTGGATGTTGGCTCCATTATACTGCAGGACAACAGGATGGGTTATTATACACTACTGTCAGCTGGATGTTGGCTCCATTATACTGCAGGACAACAGGATGGGTTATTATACACTACTGTCAGCTGGATGTTGGCTCCATTATACTGCAGGATGGGTTATTATACACTACTGTCAGCTGGATGTTGGCTCCATTATACTGCAGGACAACAGGATGGGTTATTATACACTACTGTCAGCTGGATGTTGGCTCCATTATACTGCAGGACAACAGGATGGGTTATTATACACTACTGTCAGCTGGATGTTGGCTCCATTATACTGCAGGATGGGTCATTATACACTACTGTCAGCTGGATGTTGGCTCCATTATACTGCAGGACAACAGGATGGGTCATTATACACTACTGTCAGCTGGATGTTGGCTCCATTATACTGCAGGATGGGTTATTATACACTACTGTCAGCTGGATGTTGGCTCCATTATACTGCAGGACAACAGGATGGGTTATTATACACTACTGTCAGCTGGATGTTGGCTCCATTATACTGCAGGACAACAGGATGGGTTATTATACACTACTGTCAGCTGGATGTTGGCTCCATTATACTGCAGGACAACAGGATGGGTTATTATACACTACTGTCAGCTGGATGTTGGCTCCATTATACTGCAGGACAACAGGATGGGTTATTATACACTACTGTCAGCTGGATGTTGGCTCCATTATACTGCAGGATGGGTTATTATACACTACTGTCAGCTGGATGTTGGCTCCATTATACTGCAGGATGGGTTATTATACACTACTGTCAGCTGGATGTTGGCTCCATTATACTGCAGGATGGGTTATTATACACTACTGTCAGCTGGATGTTGGCTCCATTATACTGCAGGATGGGTCATTATACACTACTGTCAGCTGGATGTTGGCTCCATTATACTGCAGGATGGGTTATTATACACTACTGTCAGCTGGATGTTGGCTCCATTATACTGCAGGGTGGGTCATTATACACTACTGTCAGCTGGATGTTGGCTCCATTATACTGCAGGATGGGTTATTATACACTACTGTCAGCTGGATGTTGGCTCCATTATACTGCAGGATGGGTTATTATACACTACTGTCAGCTGGATGTTGGCTCCATTATACTGCAGGACAACAGGATGGGTTATTATACACTACTGTCAGCTGGATGTTGGCTCCATTATACTGCAGGACAACAGGATGGGTCATTATACACTACTGTCAGCTGGATGTTGGCTCCATTATACTGCAGGATGGGTTATTATACACTACTGTCAGCTGGATGTTGGCTCCATTATACTGCAGGACAACAGGATGGGTTGTTATACACTACTGTCAGCTGGATGTTGGCTCCATTATACTGCAGGACAACAGGATGGGTCATTATACACTACTGTCAGCTGGATGTTGGCTCCATTATACTGCAGGACAACAGGATGGGTTATTATACACTACTGTCAGCTGGATGTTGGCTCCATTATACTGCAGGACAACAGGATGGGTTATTATACACTACTGTCAGCTGGATGTTGGCTCCATTATACTGCAGGATGGGTTATTATACACTACTGTCAGCTGGATGTTGGCTCCATTATACTGCAGGATGGGTCATTATACACTACTGTCAGCTGGATGTTGGCTCCATTATACTGCAGGACAACAGGATGGGTTATTATACACTACTGTCAGCTGGATGTTGGCTCCATTATACTGCAGGAAAACAGGATGGGTCATTATACACTACTGTCAGCTGGATGTTGGCTCCATTATACTGCAGGACAACAGGATGGGTCATTATACACTACTGTCAGCTGGATGTTGGCTCCATTATACTGCAGGACAACAGGATGGGTTATTATACACTACTGTCAGCTGGATGTTGGCTCCATTATACTGCAGGACAACAGGATGGGTTATTATACACTACTGTCAGCTGGATGTTGGCTCCATTATACTGCAGGATGGGTCATTATACACTACTGTCAGCTGGATGTTGGCTCCATTATACTGCAGGATGGGTTATTATACACTACTGTCAGCTGGATGTTGGCTCCATTATACTGCAGGACAACAGGATGGGTTATTATACACTACTGTCAGCTGGATGTTGGCTCCATTATACTGCAGGATGGGTCATTATACACTACTGTCAGCTGGATGTTGGCTCCATTATACTGCAGGATGGGTTATTATACACTACTGTCAGCTGGATGTTGGCTCCATTATACTGCAGGACAACAGGATGGGTTATTATACACTACTGTCAGCTGGATGTTGGCTCCATTATACTGCAGGATGGGTCATTATACACTACTGTCAGCTGGATGTTGGCTCCATTATACTGCAGGATGGGTCATTATACACTACTGTCAGCTGGATGTTGGCTCCATTATACTGCAGAATGGGTCATTATACACTTCTGTCAGCTGGATGTTGGCTCCATTATACTGCAGGATGGGTCATTATACACTACTGTCAGCTGGATGTTGGCTCCATTATACTGCAGGATGGGTTATTATACACTACTGTCAGCTGGATGTTGTCTCCATTATACTGCAGGATGGGTTATTATACACTACTGTCAGCTGGATGTTGGCTCCATTATACTGCAGGACAACAGGATGGGTTATTATACACTACTGTCAGCTGGATGTTGGCTCCATTATACTGCAGGATGGGTTATTATACACTACTGTCAGCTGGATGTTGGCTCCATTATACTGCAGGATAGGTTATTATACACTACTGTCAGCTGGATGTTGGCTCCATTATACTGCAGGATAGGTTATTATACACTACTGTCAGCTGGATGTTGGCTCCATTATACTGCAGGATGGGTCATTATACACTACTGTCAGCTGGATGTTGGCTCCATTATAATGCAGGATGGGTTATTATACACTACTGTCAGCTGGATGTTGGCTCCATTATACTGCAGGACAACAGGATGGGTTATTATACACTACTGTCAGCTGGATGTTGGCTCCATTATACTGCAGGATAGGTTATTATACACTACTGTCAGCTGGATGTTGGCTCCATTATACTGCAGGATGGGTTATTATACACTACTGTCAGCTGGATGTTGGCTCCATTATACTGCAGGACAACAGGATGGGTTATTATACACTACTGTCAGCTGGATGTTGGCTCCATTATACTGCAGGACAACAGGATGGGTCATTATACACTACTGTCAGCTGGATGTTGGCTCCATTATACTGCAGGATGGGTTATTATACACTACTGTCAGCTGGATGTTGGCTCCATTATACTGCAGGACAACAGGATGGGTTGTTATACACTACTGTCAGCTGGATGTTGGCTCCATTATACTGCAGGACAACAGGATGGGTCATTATACACTACTGTCAGCTGGATGTTGGCTCCATTATACTGCAGGACAACAGGATGGGTTATTATACACTACTGTCAGCTGGATGTTGGCTCCATTATACTGCAGGACAACAGGATGGGTTATTATACACTACTGTCAGCTGGATGTTGGCTCCATTATACTGCAGGATGGGTTATTATACACTACTGTCAGCTGGATGTTGGCTCCATTATACTGCAGGATGGGTCATTATACACTACTGTCAGCTGGATGTTGGCTCCATTATACTGCAGGACAACAGGATGGGTTATTATACACTACTGTCAGCTGGATGTTGGCTCCATTATACTGCAGGAAAACAGGATGGGTCATTATACACTACTGTCAGCTGGATGTTGGCTCCATTATACTGCAGGACAACAGGATGGGTCATTATACACTACTGTCAGCTGGATGTTGGCTCCATTATACTGCAGGACAACAGGATGGGTTATTATACACTACTGTCAGCTGGATGTTGGCTCCATTATACTGCAGGACAACAGGATGGGTTATTATACACTACTGTCAGCTGGATGTTGGCTCCATTATACTGCAGGATGGGTCATTATACACTACTGTCAGCTGGATGTTGGCTCCATTATACTGCAGGATGGGTTATTATACACTACTGTCAGCTGGATGTTGGCTCCATTATACTGCAGGACAACAGGATGGGTTATTATACACTACTGTCAGCTGGATGTTGGCTCCATTATACTGCAGGATGGGTCATTATACACTACTGTCAGCTGGATGTTGGCTCCATTATACTGCAGGATGGGTTATTATACACTACTGTCAGCTGGATGTTGGCTCCATTATACTGCAGGACAACAGGATGGGTTATTATACACTACTGTCAGCTGGATGTTGGCTCCATTATACTGCAGGATGGGTCATTATACACTACTGTCAGCTGGATGTTGGCTCCATTATACTGCAGGATGGGTCATTATACACTACTGTCAGCTGGATGTTGGCTCCATTATACTGCAGAATGGGTCATTATACACTTCTGTCAGCTGGATGTTGGCTCCATTATACTGCAGGATGGGTCATTATACACTACTGTCAGCTGGATGTTGGCTCCATTATACTGCAGGATGGGTTATTATACACTACTGTCAGCTGGATGTTGTCTCCATTATACTGCAGGATGGGTTATTATACACTACTGTCAGCTGGATGTTGGCTCCATTATACTGCAGGACAACAGGATGGGTTATTATACACTACTGTCAGCTGGATGTTGGCTCCATTATACTGCAGGATGGGTTATTATACACTACTGTCAGCTGGATGTTGGCTCCATTATACTGCAGGATAGGTTATTATACACTACTGTCAGCTGGATGTTGGCTCCATTATACTGCAGGATAGGTTATTATACACTACTGTCAGCTGGATGTTGGCTCCATTATACTGCAGGATGGGTCATTATACACTACTGTCAGCTGGATGTTGGCTCCATTATAATGCAGGATGGGTTATTATACACTACTGTCAGCTGGATGTTGGCTCCATTATACTGCAGGATGGGTTATTATACACTACTGTCAGCTGGATGTTGGCTCCATTATACTGCAGGATGGGTTATTATACACTACTGTCAGCTGGATGTTGGCTCCATTATACTGCAGGATGGGTTATTATACACTACTGTCAGCTGGATGTTGGCTCCATTATACTGCAGGATGGGTCATTATACACTACTGTCAGCTGGATGTTGGCTCCATTATACTGCAGGATGGGTTATTATACACTACTGTCAGCTGGATGTTGGCTCCATTATACTGCAGGATGGGTCATTATACACTACTGTCAGCTGGATGTTGGCTCCATTATACTGCAGGACAACAGGATGGGTTATTATACACTACTGTCAGCTGGATGTTGGCTCCATTATACTGCAGGACAACAGGATGGGTTATTATACACTACTGTCAGCTGGATGTTGGCTCCATTATACTGCAGGATGGGTTATTATACACTACTGTCAGCTGGGATGTTGGCTCCATTATACTGCAGGACAACAGGATGGGTTATTATACACTACTGTCAGCTGGATGTTGGCTCCATTATACTGCAGGATGGGTTATTATACACTACTGTCAGCTGGATGTTGGCTCCATTATACTGCAGGACAACAGGATGGGTTATTATACACTACTGTCAGCTGGATGTTGGCTCCATTATACTGCAGGATGGGTCATTATACACTACTGTCAGCTGGATGTTGGCTCCATTATACTGCAGGATGGGTTATTATACACTACTGTCAGCTGGATGTTGGCTCCATTATACTGCAGGATGGGTTATTATACACTACTGTCAGCTGGATGTTGGCTCCATTATACTGCAGGATGGGTTATTATACACTACTGTCAGCTGGATGTTGGCTCCATTATACTGCAGGATGGGTCATTATACACTACTGTCAGCTGGATGTTGGCTCCATTATACTGCAGGATGGGTTATTATACACTACTGTCAGCTGGATGTTGGCTCCATTATACTGCAGGATGGGTTATTATACACTACTGTCAGCTGGATGTTGGCTCCATTATACTGCAGGATGGGTTATTATACACTACTGTCAGCTGGATGTTGGCTCCATTATACTGCAGGATGGGTTATTATACACTACTGTCAGCTGGATGTTGGCTCCATTATACTGCAGGATGGGTTATTATACACTACTGTCAGCTGGATGTTGGCTCCATTATACTGCAGGATGGGTTATTATACTCTATATATACTCTATATATGGTGGTATATGGTATGGTGTATGAGGTGTGGTATGGTGTATGAGGTGTGGTATATGGTATGGTGTATGAGGTGTGGTATGGGGTATGGTGTATGAGGTGTGGTATGGGGTATGGTGTATGAGGTGTGGTATGGGGTATGAGGTGTGGTATGGTGTATGAGGTGTGGTATGGGGTATGGTGTATGAGGTGGGGTATGGTGTATGAGGTGTGGTATGGGGTATGAGGTGTGGTATGGTGTATGAGGTGTGGTATGGGGTATGGTGTATGAGGTGTGGTATGGGGTATGAGGTGTGGTATGGGGTATGGTGTATGAGGTGTGGTATGGTGTATGAGGTGTGGTATGGTGTATGAGGTGTGGTATGGGGTATGGTGTATGAGGTGGGGTATGGTGTATGAGGTGTGGTATGGGGGGGTATGGTGTATGATATGTGGTATGGTGTATGAGGTGTGGTATGGTGTATGAGGTGTGGTATGGGGGTATGGTGTATGAGGTGTGGTATGGTGTATGAGGTGTGGAATGGGGTATGGTGTATGAGGTGTGGTATGTTGTATGAGGTGTGGTATGGTGTATGAGGTGTGGTATGGTGTATGAGGTGTGGTATGGGGTATGGTGTATGAGGTGGGGTATGGTGTATGAGGTGTGGTATGGGGTATGGTGTATGAGGTGTGGTATGGTGTATGAGGTGTGGAATGGGGGTATGGTGTATGAGGTGTGGTATGGTGTATGAGGTGTGGTATGGTGTATGAGGTGTGGTATGGTGTATGAGGTGGTGGTATGGTGTATGAGGTGTGGTATGGTGTATGAGGTGTGGTATGGGGTATGGTGTATGAGGTGTGGTATGGTGTATGAGGTGTGGTATGGTATGGTGTATGAGGTGTGGTATGGGGTATGGTGTATGAGGTGTGGTATGGGGTATGAGGTGTGGAATGGGGTATGGTGTATGAGGTGTGGTATGGTGTATGAGGTGTGGTATGGTGTATGAGGTGTGGTATGGTGTGTATGAGGTGTGGTATGGTGTATGAGGTGTGGTATGGGGTATGGTGTATGAGGTGTGGTATGGGGTATGGTGTATGAGGTGTGGTATGGTGTGTGGAATGGTTTATGGTGTATGGGGTGTGGTATGGTATATGGTGTGTGGTATGGTGTATGAGGTGTGGTATGGTGTATGGTGTGTGGTGGTGTGGTATGGTGTATGGGGTGTGGTATGGTGTATGGGGTGTGTAGTATGGTATATGGTGTGTGTAGTATGGTATATGGTGTGTGTGGTGTGGTGTGTGTGGTATGGTGTATGGGGTGTGGTATGGTGTATGGGGTGTGTAGTATGGTATATGGTGTGTGTGGTGTGGTGTGAGTGGTATGGTATGTGTGGTATGGTGTGTGTGGTATGGTATGTGTGGTATGGTATATGGTGTGTGTGGTATGGTGTGTGTGGTGTGGTGTGGTGTATGAGGTGAGGTGTGGTATGGTGTGTGTGGTATATGAGGTGTGGTTTGGGGTGGATGTACCTCTATAACTCCAGGAATACAGGTCAGGGTGGTGAACTCATAGGAAGTATGGTGTGTGTGGTATGGTGTGTGTGGTATGGTGTATGAGGTGTGGTTTGGGGTGTGTGTTATGGTGTGTGTGGTGTGGTATATGAGGTGTGGTATGGTGTATGAGGTGTGGTGTGGTGTATGAGGTGTGGTGTGGTGTATGAGGTGTGGTGTGGTATATGAGGTGTGGTTTGGGGTGGATGTACCTCTATAACTCCAGGGATACAGGTCAGGGTGGTGAACTCATAGGAAGTATGGTGTGGTGTGGTGTATGAGGTGTGGTGTGGTGTATGAGGTGTGGTGTGGTGTATGAGGTGTGGTGTGGTGTATGGTGTGTGTGGTGTGGTATATGAGGTGTGGTTTGGGGTGGATGTACCTCTATAACTCCAGGGATACAGGTCAGGGTGGTGAACTCATAGGAAGCTGCTTCACTGGCTGTTGCTGTCATCAGACTGAGGAAGGTGGACTAGAGGACAGAGACAGAGACATGGGTTAACACACAGGACTAGAGGACAGAGACAGAGACATGAGTTAACACACAGGACTAGAGGACAGAGACAGAGACATGGGTTAACACACAGGACTAGAGGACAGAGACAGAGACATGGGTTAACACACAGGACTAGAGGACAGAGACATGAGTTAACACACAGGACTAGAGGACAGAGACATGGGTTAACACACAGGACTAGAGGACAGAGACAGAGACATGGGTTAACACACAGGACTAGAGGACAGAGACAGAGACATGGGTTAACACACAGGACTAGAGGACAGAGACATGAGTTAACACACAGCACTAGAGGACAGAGACATGGGTTAACACACAGGACTAGAGGACAGAGACATGAGTTAACACACAGGACTAGAGGACAGAGACATGAGTTAACACACAGGACTAGAAGACAGAGACATGTGTTAACACACAGGACTAGAGGACAGAGACATGGGTTAACACACAGGACTAGAGGACAGAGACAGAGACATGGGTTAACACACAGGACTAGAGGACAGAGACATGGGTTAACACACAAGACTAGAGGACAGAGACATGAGTTAACACACAGGACTAGAGGACAGAGACATGGGTTAACACACAGGACTAGAGGACAGAGACATGGGTTAACACACAGGACTAGAGGACAGAGACAGAGACATGGGTTAACACACAGGACTAGAGGACAGAGACAGAGACATGGGTTAACACACAGGACTAGAGGACAGAGACATGGGTTAACACACAGGACTAGAGGACACGTTGTGAGCGTGCTCAGTCCGTTTCCTGTCTGACCTTTCCGACGGAGGGGAAGCCAATCAGTGCAACACGTGCGTCTCCAGATTTCATGACATCGAAGCCCTCTCCTTTGGCTCCTGCGGACTTGGACGGTTCCAGCAGCTGGGCGCGGTACTTCGCTAGCTTAGCCTTCAGCAGGCCCAGATGGTACTCTGTAGCTACACACACAGGGGGAAAATACTGGGACTTAGCTAGCTTAGCCTTCAGCAGGCCCAGATGGTACTCCGTAGCTACACACACAGGGGAAATACTGGGACTTAGCTAGCTTAGCCTTCAGCAGGCCCAGATGGTACTCTGTAGCTACACACACAGGGGGAAAATACTGGGACTTAGCTAGCTTAGCCTTCAGCAGGCCCAGATGGTACTCTGTGGCTACACACAGGGAGAAAATACTGGGACTTAGCTAGCTTAGCCTTCAGCAGGCCCAGATGGTACTCTGTGGCTACACACACAGGGGGAAATACTGGGACTTAGCTAGCTTAGCCTTCAGCAGGCCCAGATGGTACTCTGTAGCTACACACACAGGGGGAAAATACTGGGACTTAGCTAGCTTAGCCTTCAGCAGGCCCAGATGGTACTCTGTGGCTACACACACAGGGAGGAAATACTGGGACTTAGCTAGCTTAGCCTTCAGCAGGCCCAGATGGTACTCTGTGGCTACACACACAGGGAGAACATACTGGGACTTAGCTAGCTTAGCCTTCAGCAGGCCCAGATGGTACTCTGTGGCTACACACACAGGGGAAATACTGGGACTTAGCTAGCTTAGCCTTCAGCAGGCCCAGATGGTACTCTGTGGCTACACACACAGGGAGAATACTGGGACTTAGCTAGCTTAGCCTTCAGCAGGCCCAGATGGTACTCTGTGGCTACACACACAGGGGGAGAACATACTGGGACTTAGCTAGCTTAGCCTTCAGCAGGCCCAGATGGTACTCTGTAGCTACACACACAGGGGGAAATACTGGGACTTAGCTAGCTTAGCCTTCAGCAGGCCCAGATGGTACTCTGTGGCTACACACACAGGGGAAATACTGGGACTTAGCTAGCTTAGCCTTCAGCAGGCCCAGATGGTACTCTGTAGCTACACACACAGGGGAAAATACTGGGACTTAGCTAGCCTTCAGCAGGCCCAGATGGTACTCTGTGGCTACACACACAGGGGGAAAATACTGGGACTTAGCTAGCTTAGCCTTCAGCAGGCCCAGATGGTACTCTGTGGCTACACACACAGGGAGAAAATACTGGGACTTAGCTAGCTTAGCCTTCAGCAGGCCCAGATGGTACTCTGTGGCTACACACACAGGGGAAAATACTGGGACTTAGCTAGCTTAGCCTTCAGCAGGCCCAGATGGTACTCTGTGGCTACACACACAGGGGGAAAATACTGGGACTTAGCTAGCTTAGCCTTCAGCAGGCCCAGATGGTACTCTGTGGCTACACACAGGGGGAAAATACTGGGACTTAGCTAGCTTAGCCTTCAGCAGGCCCAGATGGTACTCTGTGGCTACACACACAGGGGGAAATACTGGGACTTAGCTAGCTTAGCCTTCAGCAGGCCCAGATGGTACTCTGTGGCTACACACACAGGGGGAAATACTGGGACTTAGCTAGCTTAGCCTTCAGCAGGCCCAGATGGTACTCTGTGGCTACACACACAGGGAGAAAATACTGGGACTTAGCTAGCTTAGCCTTCAGCAGGCCCAGATGGTACTCTGTGGCTACACACAGGGGAAATACTGGGACTTAGCTAGCTTAGCCTTCAGCAGGCCCAGATGGTACTCTGTGGCTACACACACAGGGAGAAATACTGGGACTTAGCTAGCTTAGCCTTCAGCAGGCCCAGATGGTACTCTGTGGCTACACACACAGGGGAAAATACTGGGACTTAGCTAGCTTAGCCTTCAGCAGGCCCAGATGGTACTCTGTGGCTACACACACAGGGGAAATACTGGGACTTAGCTAGCTTAGCCTTCAGCAGGCCCAGATGGTACTCTGTGGCTACACACAGGGGAAAATACTGGGACTTAGCTAGCTTAGCCTTCAGCAGGCCCAGATGGTACTCTGTGGCTACACACACAGGGGGAAAATACTGGGACTTAGCTAGCTTAGCCTTCAGCAGGCCCAGATGGTACTCTGTGGCTACACACACAGGGGAAAATACTGGGACTTAGCTAGCTTAGCCTTCAGCAGGCCCAGATGGTACTCTGTGGCTACACACACAGGGAGAAAATACTGGGACTTAGCTAGCTTAGCCTTCAGCAGGCCCAGATGGTACTCTGTGGCTACACATACAGGGGAAAATACTGGGACTTAGCTAGCTTAGCCTTCAGCAGGCCCAGATGGTACTCTGTGGCTACACACAGGGAGAAAAGACTGGGACTTAGCTAGCTTAGCCTTCAGCAGGCCCAGATGGTACTCTGTGGCTACACACACAGGGGGAAATATGGGACTTAGCTAGCTTAGCCTTCAACAGGCCCAGATGGTACTCTGTGGCTACACACACAGGGAGAACATAGCTGGGACTTAGCTAGCTTAGCCTTCAGCAGGCCCAGATGGTACTCTGTGGCTACACACACAGGAGGAAATACTGGGACTTAGCTAGCTTAGCCTTCAGCAGGCCCAGATGGTACTCTGTGGCTACACACAGGGGAAATACTGGGACTTAGCTAGCTTAGCCTTCAGCAGGCCCAGATGGTACTCTGTAGCTACACACACAGGGGGAAATACTGGGACTTAGCTAGCTTAGCCTTCAGCAGGCCCAGATGGTACTCTGTGGCTACACACACAGGGAGAAAAGACTGGGACTTAGCTAGCTTAGCCTTCAGCAGGCCCAGATGGTACTCTGTAGCTACACACACAGGGGGAAATACTGGGACTTAGCTAGCTTAGCCTTCAACAGGCCCAGATGGTACTCTGTGGCTACACACACAGGGAGAACATACTGGGACTTAGCTAGCTTAGCCTTCAGCAGGCCCAGATGGTACTCTGTGGCTACACACACAGGGAGGAAATACTGGGACTTAGCTAGCTTAGCCTTCAGCAGGCCCAGATGGTACTCTGTGGCTACACACAGGGGGAAATACTGGGACTTAGCTAGCTTAGCCTTCAGCAGGCCCAGATGGTACTCTGTAGCTACACACACAGGGGGAAATACTGGGACTTAGCCTTCAGCAGGCCCAGATGGTACTCTGTGGCTACACACACAGGGAGGAAATACTGGGACTTAGCTAGCTTAGCCTTCAGCAGGCCCAGATGGTACTCTGTGGCTACACACACAGGGGGAAATACTGGGACTTAGCTAGCTTAGCCTTCAGCAGGCCCAGATGGTACTCTGTAGCTACACACACAGGGGGAAATACTGGGACTTAGCCTTCAGCAGGCCCAGATGGTACTCTGTGGCTACACACAGGGGGAAAATACTGGGACTTAGCTAGCTTAGCCTTCAGCAGGCCCAGATGGTACTCTGTAGCTACACACACAGGGGGAAAATACTGGGACTTAGCTAGCTTAGCCTTCAGCAGGCCCAGGTGGTACTCTGTGGCTACACACACAGGGGGAAATACTGGGACTTAGCTAGCTTAGCCTTCAGCAGGCCCAGATGGTACTCTGTGGCTACACACACAGGGAGAAAATACTGGGACTTAGCTAGCTTAGCCTTCAGCAGGCCCAGATGGTACTCTGTGGCTACACATACAGGGGGAAAATACTGGGACTTAGCTAGCTTAGCCTTCAGCAGGCCCAGATGGTACTCTGTGGCTACACACACAGGGAGAAAAGACTGGGACTTAGCTAGCTTAGCCTTCAGCAGGCCCAGATGGTACTCTGTGGCTACACACACAGGGGGAAATACTGGGACTTAGCTAGCTTAGCCTTCAACAGGCCCAGATGGTACTCTGTGGCTACACACACAGGGAGAACATACTGGGACTTAGCTAGCTTAGCCTTCAGCAGGCCCAGATGGTACTCTGTGGCTACACACACAGGGAGGAAATACTGGGACTTAGCTAGCTTAGCCTTCAGCAGGCCCAGATGGTACTCTGTGGCTACACACACAGGGGAAATACTGGGACTTAGCTAGCTTAGCCTTCAGCAGGCCCAGATGGTACTCTGTAGCTACACACACAGGGGGAAAATACTGGGACTTAGCTAGCTTAGCCTTCAGCAGGCCCAGATGGTACTCTGTGGCTACACACAGGGAGAAAATACTGGGACTTAGCTAGCTTAGCCTTCAGCAGGCCCAGATGGTACTCTGTGGCTACACACACAGGGAGAACATACTGGGACTTAGCTAGCTTAGCCTTCAGCAGGCCCAGATGGTACTCTGTAGCTACACACACAGGGGGAAATACTGGGACTTAGCTAGCTTAGCCTTCAACAGGCCCAGATGGTACTCTGTGGCTACACACACAGGGAGAACATACTGGGACTTAGCTAGCTTAGCCTTCAGCAGGCCCAGATGGTACTCTGTGGCTACACACACAGGGAGGAAATACTGGGACTTAGCTAGCTTAGCCTTCAGCAGGCCCAGATGGTACTCTGTGGCTACACACACAGGGGGAAATACTGGGACTTAGCTAATTTAGCCTTCAGCAGGCCCAGATGGTACTCTGTAGCTACACACACAGGGGGAAATACTGGGACTTAGCCTTCAGCAGGCCCAGATGGTACTCTGTGGCTACACACAGGGGGAAAATACTGGGACTTAGCTAGCTTAGCCTTCAGCAGGCCCAGATGGTACTCTGTAGCTACACACACAGGGGGAAAATACTGGGACTTAGCTAGCTTAGCCTTCAGCAGGCCCAGGTGGTACTCTGTGGCTACACACACAGGGGGAAATACTGGGACTTAGCTAGCTTAGCCTTCAGCAGGCCCAGATGGTACTCTGTGGCTACACACACAGGGAGAAAATACTGGGACTTAGCTAGCTTAGCCTTCAGCAGGCCCAGATGGTACTCTGTGGCTACACATACAGGGGAAATACTGGGACTTAGCTAGCTTAGCCTTCAGCAGGCCCAGATGGTACTCTGTAGCTACACACACAGGGGGAAAATACTGGGACTTAGCTAGCTTAGCCTTCAGCAGGCCCAGATGGTACTCTGTGGCTACACACAGGGAGAAAATACTGGGACTTAGCTAGCTTAGCCTTCAGCAGGCCCAGATGGTACTCTGTGGCTACACACACAGGGGGAAATACTGGGACTTAGCTAGCTTAGCCTTCAGCAGGCCCAGATGGTACTCTGTAGCTACACACACAGGGGGAAAATACTGGGACTTAGCTAGCTTAGCCTTCAGCAGGCCCAGATGGTACTCTGTGGCTACACACACAGGGAGGAAATACTGGGACTTAGCTAGCTTAGCCTTCAGCAGGCCCAGATGGTACTCTGTGGCTACACACACAGGGAGAACATACTGGGACTTAGCTAGCTTAGCCTTCAGCAGGCCCAGATGGTACTCTGTAGCTACACACACAGGGGGAAATACTGGGACTTAGCTAGCTTAGCCTTCAACAGGCCCAGATGGTACTCTGTGGCTACACACACAGGGAGAACATACTGGGACTTAGCTAGCTTAGCCTTCAGCAGGCCCAGATGGTACTCTGTGGCTACACACACAGGGAGGAAATACTGGGACTTAGCTAGCTTAGCCTTCAGCAGGCCCAGATGGTACTCTGTGGCTACACACACAGGGGGAAATACTGGGACTTAGCTAGCTTAGCCTTCAGCAGGCCCAGATGGTACTCTGTAGCTACACACACAGGGGGAAATACTGGGACTTAGCCTTCAGCAGGCCCAGATGGTACTCTGTGGCTACACACAGGGGGAAAATACTGGGACTTAGCTAGCTTAGCCTTCAGCAGGCCCAGATGGTACTCTGTAGCTACACACACAGGGGGAAAATACTGGGACTTAGCTAGCTTAGCCTTCAGCAGGCCCAGGTGGTACTCTGTGGCTACACACACAGGGGGAAATACTGGGACTTAGCTAGCTTAGCCTTCAGCAGGCCCAGATGGTACTCTGTGGCTACACACACAGGGAGAAAATACTGGGACTTAGCTAGCTTAGCCTTCAGCAGGCCCAGATGGTACTCTGTGGCTACACATACAGGGGGAAAATACTGGGACTTAGCTAGCTTAGCCTTCAGCAGGCCCAGATGGTACTCTGTGGCTACACACACAGGAGAAAAGACTGGGACTTAGCTAGCTTAGCCTTCAGCAGGCCCAGATGGTACTCTGTGGCTACACACACAGGGGGAAATACTGGGACTTAGCTAGCTTAGCCTTCAACAGGCCCAGATGGTACTCTGTGGCTACACACACAGGGAGAACATACTGGGACTTAGCTAGCTTAGCCTTCAGCAGGCCCAGATGGTACTCTGTGGCTACACACACAGGGAGGAAATACTGGGACTTAGCTAGCTTAGCCTTCAGCAGGCCCAGATGGTACTCTGTGGCTACACACACAGGGGGAAATACTGGGACTTAGCTAGCTTAGCCTTCAGCAGGCCCAGATGGTACTCTGTAGCTACACACACAGGGGGAAATACTGGGACTTAGCTAGCTTAGCCTTCAGCAGGCCCAGATGGTACTCTGTGGCTACACACACAGGGAGAAAAGACTGGGACTTAGCTAGCTTAGCCTTCAGCAGGCCCAGATGGTACTCTGTAGCTACACACACAGGGGGAAATACTGGGACTTAGCTAGCTTAGCCTTCAACAGGCCCAGATGGTACTCTGTGGCTACACACAGGGAGAACATACTGGGACTTAGCTAGCTTAGCCTTCAGCAGGCCCAGATGGTACTCTGTGGCTACACACACAGGGAGGAAATACTGGGACTTAGCTAGCTTAGCCTTCAGCAGGCCCAGATGGTACTCTGTGGCTACACACACAGGGGAAATACTGGGACTTAGCTAGCTTAGCCTTCAGCAGGCCCAGATGGTACTCTGTAGCTACACACACAGGGGGAAATACTGGGACTTAGCCTTCAGCAGGCCCAGATGGTACTCTGTGGCTACACACACAGGGAGGAAATACTGGGACTTAGCTAGCTTAGCCTTCAGCAGGCCCAGATGGTACTCTGTGGCTACACACACAGGGGGAAATACTGGGACTTAGCTAGCTTAGCCTTCAGCAGGCCCAGATGGTACTCTGTAGCTACACACACAGGGGGAAATACTGGGACTTAGCCTTCAGCAGGCCCAGATGGTACTCTGTGGCTACACACAGGGGGAAAATACTGGGACTTAGCTAGCTTAGCCTTCAGCAGGCCCAGATGGTACTCTGTAGCTACACACACAGGGGGAAAATACTGGGACTTAGCTAGCTTAGCCTTCAGCAGGCCCAGGTGGTACTCTGTGGCTACACACACAGGGGGAAATACTGGGACTTAGCTAGCTTAGCCTTCAGCAGGCCCAGATGGTACTCTGTGGCTACACACAGGGAGAAAATACTGGGACTTAGCTAGCTTAGCCTTCAGCAGGCCCAGATGGTACTCTGTGGCTACACATACAGGGGGAAAATACTGGGACTTAGCTAGCTTAGCCTTCAGCAGGCCCAGATGGTACTCTGTGGCTACACACACAGGGAGAAAAGACTGGGACTTAGCTAGCTTAGCCTTCAGCAGGCCCAGATGGTACTCTGTGGCTACACACACAGGGGGAAATACTGGGACTTAGCTAGCTTAGCCTTCAACAGGCCCAGATGGTACTCTGTGGCTACACACACAGGGAGAACATACTGGGACTTAGCCAGCTTAGCCTTCAGCAGGCCCAGATGGTACTCTGTGGCTACACACACAGGGAGGAAATACTGGGACTTAGCTAGCTTAGCCTTCAGCAGGCCCAGATGGTACTCTGTGGCTACACACACAGGGGGAAATACTGGGACTTAGCTAGCTTAGCCTTCAGCAGGCCCAGATGGTACTCTGTAGCTACACACACAGGGGGAAATACTGGGACTTAGCTAGCTTAGCCTTCAGCAGGCCCAGATGGTACTCTGTGGCTACACACACAGGGAGAAAAGACTGGGACTTAGCTAGCTTAGCCTTCAGCAGGCCCAGATGGTACTCTGTAGCTACACACACAGGGGGAAATACTGGGACTTAGCTAGCTTAGCCTTCAACAGGCCCAGATGGTACTCTGTGGCTACACACACAGGGAGAACATACTGGGACTTAGCTAGCTTAGCCTTCAGCAGGCCCAGATGGTACTCTGTGGCTACACACACAGGGAGGAAATACTGGGACTTAGCTAGCTTAGCCTTCAGCAGGCCCAGATGGTACTCTGTGGCTACACACACAGGGGGAAATACTGGGACTTAGCTAGCTTAGCCTTCAGCAGGCCCAGATGGTACTCTGTAGCTACACACACAGGGGAAATACTGGGACTTAGCCTTCAGCAGGCCCAGATGGTACTCTGTGGCTACACACAGGGGGAAAATACTGGGACTTAGCTAGCTTAGCCTTCAGCAGGCCCAGATGGTACTCTGTAGCTACACACACAGGGGGAAAATACTGGGACTTAGCTAGCTTAGCCTTCAGCAGGCCCAGGTGGTACTCTGTGGCTACACACACAGGGGGAAATACTGGGACTTAGCTAGCTTAGCCTTCAGCAGGCCCAGATGGTACTCTGTGGCTACACACACAGGAGAAAATACTGGGACTTAGCTAGCTTAGCCTTCAGCAGGCCCAGATGGTACTCTGTGGCTACACATACAGGGGGAAAATACTGGGACTTAGCTAGCTTAGCCTTCAGCAGGCCCAGATGGTACTCTGTGGCTACACACACAGGGAGAAAAGACTGGGACTTAGCTAGCTTAGCCTTCAGCAGGCCCAGATGGTACTCTGTGGCTACACATACAGGGGGAAAATACTGGGACTTAGCTAGCTTAGCCTTCAGCAGGCCCAGATGGTACTCCGTGGCTACACACACAGGGGGAAAATACTGGGACTTAGCTAGCTTAGCCTTCAGCAGGCCCAGATGGTACTCTGTGGCTACACACAGGGGGAAAATACTGGGACTTAGCTAACTTAGCCTTCAGCAGGCCCAGATGGTACTCTGTGGCTACACACACAGGGGGAAAATACTGGGACTTAGCTAGCTTAGCCTTCAGCAGGCCCAGATGGTACTCTGTGGCTACACACACAGGGAGGAAATACTGGGACTTAGCTAGCTTAGCCTTCAGCTGGCCCAGATGGTACTCTGTGGCTACACACAGGGGGAAAATACTGGGACTTAGCTAGCTTAGCCTTCAGCAGGCCCAGATGGTACTCTGTGGCTACACACACAGGGGGAAATACTGGGACTTAGCTAGCTTAGCCTTCAGCAGGCCCAGATGGTACTCTGTGGCTACACACACAGGGAGGAAATACTGGGACTTAGCTAGCTTAGCCTTCAGCAGGCCCAGATGGTACTCTGTGGCTACACACACAGGGGGAAATACTGGGACTTAGCTAGCTTAGCCTTCAGCAGGCCCAGATGGTACTCTGTAGCTACACACACAGGGGGAAAATACTGGGACTTAGCTAGCTTAGCCTTCAGCAGGCCCAGATGGTACTCTGTGGCTACACACACAGGGAGGAAATACTGGGACTTAGCTAGCTTAGCCTTCAGCAGGCCCAGATGGTACTCTGTGGCTACACACACAGGGAGAACATACTGGGACTTAGCTAGCTTAGCCTTCAGCAGGCCCAGATGGTACTCTGTAGCTACACACACAGGGGGAAATACTGGGACTTAGCTAGCTTAGCCTTCAACAGGCCCAGATGGTACTCTGTGGCTACACACACAGGGAGAACATACTGGGACTTAGCTAGCTTAGCCTTCAGCAGGCCCAGATGGTACTCTGTGGCTACACACACAGGGAGGAAATACTGGGACTTAGCTAGCTTAGCCTTCAGCAGGCCCAGATGGTACTCTGTGGCTACACACACAGGGGGAAATACTGGGACTTAGCTAGCTTAGCCTTCAGCAGGCCCAGATGGTACTCTGTAGCTACACACACAGGGGGAAATACTGGGACTTAGCCTTCAGCAGGCCCAGATGGTACTCTGTGGCTACACACACAGGGGAAAATACTGGGACTTAGCTAGCTTAGCCTTCAGCAGGCCCAGATGGTACTCTGTAGCTACACACACAGGGGGAAAATACTGGGACTTAGCTAGCTTAGCCTTCAGCAGGCCCAGGTGGTACTCTGTGGCTACACACACAGGGGGAAATACTGGGACTTAGCTAGCTTAGCCTTCAGCAGGCCCAGATGGTACTCTGTGGCTACACACACAGGGAGAAAATACTGGGACTTAGCTAGCTTAGCCTTCAGCAGGCCCAGATGGTACTCTGTGGCTACACATACAGGGGGAAAATACTGGGACTTAGCTAGCTTAGCCTTCAGCAGGCCCAGATGGTACTCTGTGGCTACACACACAGGGAGAAAAGACTGGGACTTAGCTAGCTTAGCCTTCAGCAGGCCCAGATGGTACTCTGTGGCTACACATACAGGGGAAAATACTGGGACTTAGCTAGCTTAGCCTTCAGCAGGCCCAGATGGTACTCCGTGGCTACACACAGGGGGAAAATACTGGGACTTAGCTAGCTTAGCCTTCAGCAGGCCCAGATGGTACTCTGTGGCTACACACAGGGGGAAAATACTGGGACTTAGCTAGCTTAGCCTTCAGCAGGCCCAGATGGTACTCTGTGGCTACACACACAGGGGGAAAATACTGGGACTTAGCTAGCTTAGCCTTCAGCAGGCCCAGATGGTACTCTGTGGCTACACACACAGGGAGGAAATACTGGGACTTAGCTAGCTTAGCCTTCAGCTGGCCCAGATGGTACTCTGTGGCTACACACAGGGGGAAAATACTGGGACTTAGCTAGCTTAGCCTTCAGCAGGCCCAGATGGTACTCTGTGGCTACACACACAGGGGGAAATACTTGGACTTAGCTAGCTTAGCCTTCAGCAGGCCCAGATGGTACTCTGTGGCTACACACACAGGGAGAAAATACTGGGACTTAGCTAGCTTAGCCTTCAGCAGGCCCAGATGGTACTCTGTGGCTATACACACAGGGAGAAAATACTGGGACTTAGCTAGCTTAGCCTTCAGCAGGCCCAGATGGGATGGGATCCATAATAAACCCCATGAAGAGTAGCTGCTGCCTTAGCAGGAACTAATGGGGATCCATAATAAACCCCAGGAAGAGTAGCGGATCTAATGGGGATCCATAATGCTAACCCTAACCCCTAACCCTAACCCCTCACCCTCTAACCCTAACCCTCTAACCCTAACCCTCTAACCCTAACCCCCCCAAACCTAACCCTCTAACCCCCCCCTAACCCTAACCCTCTAACCCTAACCCTCTAACCCTAACCCTCTAACCCTAACCCTAACCCTAACCCACTAACCCCCCTAACCCTAACCCTCTAACCCCCTAACCCTAACCCCTAACTAACCCTAACCCTCTAACCCCTAACCCTCTAACCCTAACCCACTAACCCCCCTAACCCTAACCCTCTAACCCCCCTAACCCTAACCCTCTAACCCTAACCCTCTAACCCCCTAACCCTAACCCTCTAACCCTAACCCTCTAACCCCTAACCCTCTAACCCCTAACCCACTAACCCCTAACCCTAACCCTCCAACCCCCTAACCCTAACCCTCTAACCCTAACCCTCTAACCCCCCTAACCCTAACCCTCTAACCCTAACCCTCTAACCCCCCTAACCCTAACCCTCTAACCCTAACCCTCTAACCCCCCTAACCCTAACCCTCTAACCCTAACCCTCTAACCCTAACCCTCTAACC